>NC_143392.1:54476922-54776922 GCF_980474605.1 Leiobunum rupestre | reverse complement strand
TAGAAGATTTGGCTTTTGCTCTTTTCGACTGCATTGGCCCCAAGAGTATCACAGTCTTCCAAATGATCGGGAAGTCTGAGGCGCAGATATCCTTCAAGGACATCGTATCGTACCAAAAGGCTGTTGACGCTGGTATAATCGTTGGGGAGAAGCATTTATCCATCGTTGGAGTGGCTGATCCTGTAACCCAAATCACCGTGAAAGGCGCACCTAGTTGGTGGGAATTAAGCTTTTTAAAGGCTGCTCTGAAAAACTACGGAGAGGTTTTGTCCGAAACATGGGAAACATTCCAGAAGGGACCGTTGAAGGACGTCCGTAATGGAAATCGGAGGCTGGAGGTCAAGGTCAAGAGCCCAATCCCGAACCTGATGACCATCAGTGGACATCGCATTCAAATTGTCTATCAAGGAGTCCAGCGAATGTGCTTTTATTGCCGAAAGGACAGTCATCAGGTTCGGGATTGCCCCAAGAAAAGGAAAAAAGTGCGTTCCGCTCCACAGGACGCGGATATTCAAGTCCAGATCCCGTCACCCGAAGGCTCAGACAAACCCGGAAGTGTGGTAATGCCACAAGTAGCAGACACTGCAGCTATCACGGACGCAGGTGAGGACCTGGAAAAAATGGATCAAGAGGAACAAGACGCATGAAACTTCGTTGAGGGCGAAGATGGCTGGGGCCTTTCTCTGTCAGGACCTTCCCACAAGTCTTTTGACTCACCAAAAAATTCCGGGAGTTACGCCACAGTTGTAAAAACTCCATCACATCACGAACCTGATTCGAAGTCTTCACCGCAATCACAACATCCAGTATACGAAGAACCGATCTACGAACGAGATTGGCAGTTTTCAGAAATGACCGAAAATGAAATAGAGAACTTTTGTCACCGTGCACGGAACTTTGTGACAGAATCACCAGAACTACTTAGCTGGCGGGAAGAATTCCTGGCTGAAGCACGCCTCACCTTGCAAACTCGAAGGAAGCGAGTACAGACATCCCCATCCGGATCATATACCAAAAAAGGGAAAAAATAGGCCCTTATTGGGATATGTAAATATGTTTTTAAATTACTTTCTTAGTTTTAAAATCGCTTATATTGTAAATTTTAACTTTACAATTTTAAAATTCTCGTTACATACATTTTAATAGTTTATTGTATGTTTAAATGAAAAATTCACCTGAGATGTACCGCGGAACCTGTTTACCCTGTAAAAGAAAAATCAATAGACAAAATTATTTAGACCCTATTGTTAAAAAAAAAAAAAACTTACCTGATATACTTACCTGGAAAACTGTAGAACCTGGAAAAAAAGGGGGGGGGAATTAGAATTGTATGGTTAAATATAATTAATTTATAGTATACTAACACCAGAAGTAAATAATATTTACTTACCTTCGCTTGACATGTAGTTAATCTGTAAATAGTATTGTATTTTATCGCGTCTAATTTTTATTCTTGGAACGACAAGTATTTTTACGCTCGTTAATTGCTTTAACTGATATATGCAACTGTCTTTTTTCTTGTTTAAAACAGTGTTCGCGATAATTTAAATTTTTTAATAAACGCGGACACTTGTAACCTTGACCAGAATTTTAAATAAACAAATTCAGTATCTGTTCTTATCAGCTTAATATCTGATACGGGTCCCATCGGGGCCCAAGATATTAAACTTATTTTTGGACGGCGGCGGAGAGGTCGGAGCTTGCTCCACCTCCGCCACGGGTTGGCCTGGTATTGCAGTTCTTCCAGGATCGGCCCACCTCGCTCAATGAATCTAAAATCAAACACCATATATATATATATATATATATATATATATATATTCCTAACGTCATAAGAGGGAAAGTCGTCATTGGCTAGTAGATCATTTTGAAGATTCGGACGGATTTGTTTTGTAAATTTTACCATAATTGTCGTACGTTACCAACGGTATGATTTTTTAAGTCACTTTCGTTACTAACAGGAGACATGATTAGGAGTTCACAGCCGGCCGCTTTTCGACATTCGCGTTGGCAACACGTCTTCCCCTTTAAAAAAATTACCCCCTCCCAAATCATGGTAACTCCGTTCTCGAAACGGACACCATATAAGTTATTTACATCGAGTTACCTAGCGAGGATTGCGTAACTATCGCTGTAGAAATAGGGGACTGTTAAAAGCGGGATGGTTTGGAAAAAACGAGTTTTTGTGTTGCTGATGCCGGGGCGCGTACTACGCGGCAACCACGGTCAATTCGTAGTGCCATATCTCATGACACTTCTCTACAGCTGTTCTGGTAAGCGTGCAGGAGGAAACTCCGTATGATCATGATCTTACTTTTTCTAATTATCGATTAAGCACGGTTCCATGTTGCCACTTATTAAAAAAAAGACCCAGAGAAAACCGAAGATAAATTATCGCCTTGGCGAACTAGTTAGAAACAGCGTAAAAGAAAATATTTAAAAATACACAAATTTTATTAAAAAGACTCAAATACCGCGTTAATGGAAAAAAAGAGGGAGAGAGGAAGAGAGCAGCCACCGGCACGCCGTGTTCCCCGGTGGTCTCCCTCCCAAGAAATGACCCCACTCGACGCGGCTTACCGTCGTTGATAGGTCGAGAACCAATGTATTCCACGTGATATTACCGTTGACGGCTGAAAACGCTCGATGGCCGTCGATCTTTTTGTTTGAAATCAAGAAGTTGCCTTCTTTGGTCACACGTGATGGTTATACACGCTGTCATCTCCAGCCACGAGCAATCTGCTTAAACATAATTATGAAATATATGAATGCTCAATCTCACTCTTTTTCTTTTTCAACCACCAAAGCCCCCTTTGCCGGTTATCGCTTCTCGGCCTTTTGGCTAAGATCAAAGTGTAGTATCTGTTCCCAGCTATTTCGCTGAAATCTTGGCCGAAAGGCCGTTAAGCGACGTTAACGCTTCTCAGCCTGCTCCTGTATTGCTGACTTACCTGCCTGGCTGCTCTTCTGCTGTATCCTGACTCACCTGCCGTGCTGCTCTTCTGCTGTATCCTGACTCACCTGCCGTGCTGCTCTTCTGCTGTATCCTGACTTACCTGCCGTTCCTGAATCCTGACTCCGGTGCATCGCCGTTGAAACCTGACTTCGCTGCCTTGCTGCTGTATCCTGACGTGGTTCGTTCCAGCCGCTCTCATCTCACGCTGATCCTTCTTGGGACTTGCGCTCCTCTGACGATCCTCTCATAGCCATTATGGCTATGGAGGTGAAAAAACGAACGGCCCATCTGGAAGTCGACGCCGGATTTCTGGACGTCGCTCGGACCTTCCACGATAAGCTCGGCTCTGACTGCCTTGACACGCTCCAACCTGTTGGTAAAGAAAATTTTTTGATTACTTTTACTACCCTGGCCTTCCTGCAACAAGCGCTCTCCTACAACGACCTCGAAATTAACGATAAACCATGCAGACTCACCAGCGTCGAAGATGACGGCGTCTGGGTGACCATCAAGAATCTACCCTCCTGGATCCAATGGGATTCTATACTCACCACCATGCGACATTACGGCACCATCAAAGCACATAAACTCGATGAGTACCCTCAACTTAAGGGACTCAAAAATGGCGACAGATCGGTTAAAATTAAAATTGAAAAAACTATACCAAATGTACTTTATTTCGGACGCAGCAGAGCGCTGGTCTACTACCAGGGGGTCGTTAAGAAATGTTTCTTTTGCGACAAGGAGGGACACACAGTGTCCTCATGCGAAGTGAAACAGGCAAGGAAGGAAGCTGAAACGATGAAAATCGCTGAAGGCCAGGAGATGGAATCAACAGAGAGGTCCGAGCACGTCCAGGTAGTAGACATTGTCGACCCTGCCCAGGCACCTGAGGAGATTAACGAAGACCATAACAGCGACCTATATGTCAGTCCGAAAAACCTAGAATGCATAAAGAACTACACGCAGACGCAACTTAAAGAATTCATGGAATATCTAAGGACAACAGACGAATTGAAAGACAGACGGAGGCAGATGTTTATAACGCTCACCAACCAAGAACTGGAAAAGTATACAAAAAGACGCATGCCCAACTCTCCAAGCAAAGCCGCCAAGAAAGGAAAGACACAAGCCGAAGAGAAAAAGACATTCGCCACCGCCACCAAAAACACACCTGAGAAGGATGTATATACACAATACGTAACATACTAAATCTTTTTTATCTCGTAATGGCAAAATTTAATTTTAAATTATGCAGAACTCATTTTTATTCATTTACTTCTGTTTACACTTTTATCTGGTTTTACCTTTATTAACCCTGAAAGAAATTAGATTTTTTATTTTAAGAAAATAATTATACTCACCTTGTGATGTTAAAAGAAAAAAAAACCCATTAATACTTACCTCGACGTTGGAAAAAAAACAAACCTAGCAAAAAAACGAAAAACGTAACAATTTTTAGCAATGTACGCGCTAATTTAATTTAATTAACCGCGAACATTTTAGAAATTTGTAATTTTGACTGAAAATTAATAAACAAATTCAGTATCTGTTCTTATCAGCTTAATATCTGATACGGGTCCCATCGGGGCCCAAGATATTAAACTTATTTTTGGACGGCGGCGGAGAGGTCGGAGCTTGCTCCACCTCCGCCACGGGTTGGCCTGGTATTGCAGTTCTTCCAGGATCGGCCCACCTCGCTCAATGAATCTAAAATCAAACACCATATATATATATATATATATATATATATATATATATATATATATATATATATATATATATATATATATATATTCCTAACGTCATAAGAGGGAAAGTCGTCATTGGCTAGTAGATCATTTTGAAGATTCGGACGGATTTGTTTTGTAAATTTTACCATAATTGTCGTACGTTACCAACGGTATGATTTTTTAAGTCACTTTCGTTACTAACAGGAGACATGATTAGGAGTTCACAGCCGGCCGCTTTTCGACATTCGCGTTGGCAACACGTCTTCCCCTTTAAAAAAATTACCCCCTCCCAAATCATGGTAACTCCGTTCTCGAAACGGACACCATATAAGTTATTTACATCGAGTTACCTAGCGAGGATTGCGTAACTATCGCTGTAGAAATAGGGGACTGTTAAAAGCGGGATGGTTTGGAAAAAACGAGTTTTTGTGTTGCTGATGCCGGGGCGCGTACTACGCGGCAACCACGGTCAATTCGTAGTGCCATATCTCATGACACTTCTCTACAGCTGTTCTGGTAAGCGTGCAGGAGGAAACTCCGTATGATCATGATCTTACTTTTTCTAATTATCGATTAAGCACGGTTCCATGTTGCCACTTATTAAAAAAAAGACCCAGAGAAAACCGAAGATAAATTATCGCCTTGGCGAACTAGTTAGAAACAGCGTAAAAGAAAATATTTAAAAATACACAAATTTTATTAAAAAGACTCAAATACCGCGTTAATGGAAAAAAAGAGGGAGAGAGGAAGAGAGCAGCCACCGGCACGCCGTGTTCCCCGGTGGTCTCCCTCCCAAGAAATGACCCCACTCGACGCGGCTTACCGTCGTTGATAGGTCGAGAACCAATGTATTCCACGTGATATTACCGTTGACGGCTGAAAACGCTCGATGGCCGTCGATCTTTTTGTTTGAAATCAAGAAGTTGCCTTCTTTGGTCAGACGTGATGGTTATACACGCTGTCATCTCCAGCCACGAGCAATCTGCTTAAACATAATTATGAAATATATGAATGCTCAATCTCACTCTTTTTCTTTTTCAACCACCAAAGCCCCCTTTGCCGGTTATCGCTTCTCGGCCTTTTGGCTAAGATCAAAGTGTAGTATCTGTTTTCAATAGTGCTATACCGAGATCTTAGTCGGGGGGCGAGGAGTGTTTTACGCCTTAAAGGCGAGTGATCCTGCTCGTTTGGTTTACCACGCTGCCTCGAAATTTGCTGCCGTTCCTGCTTCCAGCCCAGTCCGTGTTCCAGCTGTTGTTCCAGTGTTCCAGTTGCCGTCTGCCTCCATCCAGCGGTTCCTGAGGTCCGGTCTCCGCCTCGGCGGTCGCCACCAACGTTGTCATGGCTCCTGCCCAGTCAACGATGTCCTCCCCACCAGCTGCTGCAATGAAAAAAGCAACAGCTAGGATCAAGTTTGAAGGCGTGACCATCGACGCCCTTGCTACAGCTCTCTTCGAGCTCGTTGGTTCGCATGGAATCACTGTGTTCCAGCCTGTGGGAAAGGACGCAGCACAGGTCACCTTCAAAGACGCTACTTGTTTCCAGAAGGCCATAGAAGCCGGCCTTATGGTCGGAAACAGACAAGTTGATGTAACTGGGATTTCCGATCCGGTATCTTACATCACGTTACGAGATGCTCCGAGCTGGTGGGAACTATCGTTCATCAAAGCTGCTCTTCGCGCATACTGCGAGGTTATCTCCGAGTCCTGGGAAACCTATCAAGAAGGCCCGTTTAAAGATTTGAAGAATGGTACTCGTCGCCTTGAGGTCCGAATGAAGAGCACAATCCCGAACCTGATGACCATAAGCGGTCATCGTATCCAAATTACATACCGTGGAATACAGATAATGTGTTTTTACTGCCGTAAAGACAGTCATCAGGTTCGGGATTGCCCGAAAAAGAACAAGAAGGCTCGACCAAATCCAGAAACTGTCGCTGACCAGAACCCGTCATATGAAGAACCAGAAACAGTAAGGAATGGAACGCCGATTCCGGTTGGGGATGCCGCAGACGTAAGCACCCACGACGACATAATGGACGAAACAGGACCTTCACGAGACTTCCAGGGCTCAAAAGAGGGTTGGTCGTTGGCAACACCAGAGTCTTCCCCAGGGAAACCTGAATCCCCCGCCAAAGTCATAGGCTACGCAGATGCGGTCAAGTCACCCCAGAGGCAAGTCCAAGACTCGCCGAAATCCGATCCTCCAACACCAGAGGAACCTGAAAGAAAATTGGAAATTTTTGAACCAAATTGGGCATGGGATCACCTACCCAAGAATGAAATTGAGGACTTTTGTCGGCAGGCCAAAGTATTGACCTCAACCAAGCCCCATATCCTATACTGGCAAAGGCACAAGAGGCACTCCAGCGCCGATTCAAACGTCGTCAGAGCCCTCCAATTGAAAAAGACCCTAAGAAGGGGAAGAAATAGGACAGTGGTGCACTTTTGTAAATATACTTCTGATATTTCTATATTTTTTAAATATTTATTGTGTTTTATGTTTTAATTGTCACCGTTAAAACGGGAAAGTTGGAACTATAAAAAATCATTTATTGTGATTAGTTTTTAATAGTTTAAATTTAAGTTTATTTTTAAATGTTTAAGCGTTTACTAAAAAATGTACACTAATGAAATTTTACGTAAAATACTTACCTTGATTTCTGTTAACCCTGAAAAAAGAAAAAAAAAAATTAGTTCTAAAATTATTTTTCCTAAAAGTAATATGAAAAGTTAAAAATACTTACCTTGACGTAAAACACATAAGAACCTGTAAATATATTTAAAAATGTTATGACTCCTTTTATGATATGAAATATTGTTTTGACCAATACAATGTTCGCGATAATTTAATTTTTTTAATAACCGCGGACATTTGTAACCTTGACCAGAATTTTAAATAAACAAATTCAGTATCTGTTCTATACGGAGGTCTTAGTCGGGGGGCGAGAAGTGTTTTTACGCCTGTTAGGCGAGTTTGCCTGCTCTGCCACGTTGAATCGTCAGTCGCTGCCGTTCCTGTCTCCAGTCCAGATCCAGTTCCGGCTGCTGTTCCTGTTTTCCTGTTGCCGCCTGCTACAAGCCAGCGGTTCCTGAGTACCGGTCTCCGCTTCGGCGGTTTCCACAAACGTTCGCCATGCCTCCTGTAGCGTCGAAGTCGACTCCAGCGGAGTCCTCGTCTTCGAAGCAGGCCACTGCACGAATCAAATTCGACGGGGTCAATGTAGAAGATTTGGCTTTTGCTCTTTTCGACTGCATTGGCCCCAAGAGTATCACAGTCTTCCAAATGATCGGGAAGTCTGAGGCGCAGATATCCTTCAAGGACATCGTATCGTACCAAAAGGCTGTTGACGCTGGTATAATCGTTGGGGAGAAGCATTTATCCATCGTTGGAGTGGCTGATCCTGTAACCCAAATCACCGTGAAAGGCGCACCTAGTTGGTGGGAATTAAGCTTTTTAAAGGCTGCTCTGAAAAACTACGGAGAGGTTTTGTCCGAAACATGGGAAACATTCCAGAAGGGACCGTTGAAGGACGTCCGTAATGGAAATCGGAGGCTGGAGGTCAAGGTCAAGAGCCCAATCCCGAACCTGATGACCATCAGTGGACATCGCATTCAAATTGTCTATCAAGGAGTCCAGCGAATGTGCTTTTATTGCCGAAAGGACAGTCATCAGGTTCGGGATTGCCCCAAGAAAAGGAAAAAAGTGCGTTCCGCTCCACAGGACGCGGATATTCAAGTCCAGATCCCGTCACCCGAAGGCTCAGACAAACCCGGAAGTGTGGTAATGCCACAAGTAGCAGACACTGCAGCTATCACGGACGCAGGTGAGGACCTGGAAAAAATGGATCAAGAGGAACAAGACGCAGGAAACTTCGTTGAGGGCGAAGATGGCTGGGGCCTTTCTCTGTCAGGACCTTCCCACAAGTCTTTTGACTCACCAAAAAATTCCGGGAGTTACGCCACAGTTGTAAAAACTCCATCACATCACGAACCTGATTCGAAGTCTTCACCGCAATCACAACATCCAGTATACGAAGAACCGATCTACGAACGAGATTGGCAGTTTTCAGAAATGACCGAAAATGAAATAGAGAACTTTTGTCACCGTGCACGGAACTTTGTGACAGAATCACCAGAACTACTTAGCTGGCGGGAAGAATTCCTGGCTGAAGCACGCCTCACCTTGCAAACTCGAAGGAAGCGAGTACAGACATCCCCATCCGGATCATATACCAAAAAAGGGAAAAAATAGGCCCTTATTGGGATATGTAAATATGTTTTTAAATTACTTTCTTAGTTTTAAAATCGCTTATATTGTAAATTTTAACTTTACAATTTTAAAATTCTCGTTACATACATTTTAATAGTTTATTGTATGTTTAAATGAAAAATTCACCTGAGATGTACCGCGGAACCTGTTTACCCTGTAAAAGAAAAATCAATAGACAAAATTATTTAGACCCTATTGTTAAAAAAAAAAAACTTACCTGATATACTTACCTGGAAAACTGTAGAACCTGGAAAAAAAGGGGGGGGGGAATTAGAATTGTATGGTTAAATATAATTAATTTATAGTATACTAACACCAGAAGTAAATAATATTTACTTACCTTCGCTTGACATGTAGTTAATCTGTAAATAGTATTGTATTTTATCGCGTCTAATTTTTATTCTTGGAACGACAAGTATTTTTACGCTCGTTAATTGCTTTAACTGATATATGCAACTGTCTTTTTTCTTGTTTAAAACAGTGTTCGCGATAATTTAAATTTTTTAATAAACGCGGACACTTGTAACCTTGACCAGAATTTTAAATAAACAAATTCAGTATCTGTTCTTATCAGCTTAATATCTGATACGGGTCCCATCGGGGCCCAAGATATTAAACTTATTTTTGGACGGCGGCGGAGAGGTCGGAGCTTGCTCCACCTCCGCCACGGGTTGGCCTGGTATTGCAGTTCTTCCAGGATCGGCCCACCTCGCTCAATGAATCTATATATATATATATATTCCTAACGTCATAAGAGGGAAAGTCGTCATTGGCTAGTAGATCATTTTGAAGATTCGGACGGATTTGTTTTGTAAATTTTACCATAATTGTCGTACGTTACCAACGGTATGATTTTTTAAGTCACTTTCGTTACTAACAGGAGACATGATTAGGAGTTCACAGCCGGCCGCTTTTCGACATTCGCGTTGGCAACACGTCTTCCCCTTTAAAAAAATTACCCCCTCCCAAATCATGGTAACTCCGTTCTCGAAACGGACACCATATAAGTTATTTACATCGAGTTACCTAGCGAGGATTGCGTAACTATCGCTGTAGAAATAGGGGACTGTTAAAAGCGGGATGGTTTGGAAAAAACGAGTTTTTGTGTTGCTGATGCCGGGGCGCGTACTACGCGGCAACCACGGTCAATTCGTAGTGCCATATCTCATGACACTTCTCTACAGCTGTTCTGGTAAGCGTGCAGGAGGAAACTCCGTATGATCATGATCTTACTTTTTCTAATTATCGATTAAGCACGGTTCCATGTTGCCACTTATTAAAAAAAAGACCCAGAGAAAACCGAAGATAAATTATCGCCTTGGCGAACTAGTTAGAAACAGCGTAAAAGAAAATATTTAAAAATACACAAATTTTATTAAAAAGACTCAAATACCGCGTTAATGGAAAAAAAAGAGGGAGAGAGGAAGAGAGCAGCCACCGGCACGCCGTGTTCCCCGGTGGTCTCCCTCCCAAGAAATGACCCCACTCGACGCGGCTTACCGTCGTTGATAGGTCGAGAACCAATGTATTCCACGTGATATTACCGTTGACGGCTGAAAACGCTCGATGGCCGTCGATCTTTTTGTTTGAAATCAAGAAGTTGCCTTCTTTGGTCAGACGTGATGGTTATACACGCTGTCATCTCCAGCCACGAGCAATCTGCTTAAACATAATTATGAAATATATGAATGCTCAATCTCACTCTTTTTCTTTTTCAACCACCAAAGCCCCCTTTGCCGGTTATCGCTTCTCGGCCTTTTGGCTAAGATCAAAGTGTAGTATCTGTTTGCTCCTTTTTTCGAAGTCAAAGGTCGGGGAACGTATTTAGTTGAAGAGTCTGTCGACTTACCTGCCTGGCGTCTCTCTGCGTCCTGTTGCGTCATCACCTCGACGTGGTTCTGTTTCCTGTCTCTCTGCTGTACCAGTGCCATCCATTGTTGTTCCAGTGCTCTAAAGACCGTTGCCCAGCGTCTTCTGGGATACGCCTTTAACGTGTGACGTCTACGGATCGGTCAACATGCCTCCGGTAGCGTCAAAAATCCCTGATCCGCCTCCTGCTGCTGCTATTAAAAAATGTACAGCTCGGATAAAGTTTGTAGGCATCAACGTAGAAGACTTAGCCTTAGCTTTGTTCGATCATGTTGGCCCCAAGAGCATAACAGTTTTTCAGCTGTTGGGAAAATCAGAAGTCCAGGTTACCTTTAGCAATCCCGCACAGTATCAGAAAGCTGTGGATGCAGGAGTTATTATTGGCGACAAACATCTTGACGTTGTCGGAGTAGCTGATCCGGTATCATTTATCACGATCAGGGATGCGCCCAGTTGGTGGGAATTATCGTTTTTAAAAGCCGCATTGAGAAGCTACTGCGAAGTAGTCTCGGAAACCTGGGAGACGTACCAGAAAGGTCCACTTAAGGAGCTACGGACAGGTACTCGCCGGCTGGAGGTGAAGCTAAAATGCCCGATCCCGAATTTGATGACTATCAGTGGTCACCGAGTCCAAATCACCTATCAGGGCGTCCAAAGGATGTGTTTTTATTGTCGTAAAGACAATCACCAAGTACGGGATTGCCCTAAAAAGAAAAAGAAATCTCGCGCCAACGACGAGTCTGCTGGTAACCAGAACGCTGCAGATGAAATGGTGAAGGAAATGCCAATAAGTAAGCCAGATGACATTGTTACTTTTGATAAAGAAACTAGTGACGCTGAGATGCAAGAAGAAGATGAACCGATTGAAAAACCCAGTTCCTTCTATCTGGGAGATTCGGATAGCTCGCACGAGATCCTCAACGCGTCATCCGCATCCGCATCGAATTCTGTGTCTTTGGCACAAGAAAACGAACTTCGCGATTCGAACGTACCAGTTCAAGCCAACGGCTACGCTAACGCCGTATCCAGTTCTCCAACGAGAAATCCGGCCACAGTAAATTCGGTGCCACTGAAAACTACGAGACCCGACAAAAAGACTGTTTTGGAGCGCCAAGGGGCCTCGACCCCCAAATCAAGTAAAAGAGTCAACTCTGATTGTCTATCGACAAACACGAAAAAAAGCAAGTAATGATGAACTTTATAGCTTTATTTTTACTCTTTTTTATGGTAAGCCTAAATATAGGAACTTTAAATATTAATGGTATGCGTGAAATGAATAAACAGATTAATGTCGCCGCGCTTTTTGTTAATAGCAATTTAGATGCTCTCCTTATACAAGAGTCGCATCTTTTAAATACGGACAATTGGTCTTTAATAAGAAAACAATTTTTTACCGATAATATATTTTTTAGTCAGGGTTCTAATCGTTCTTGCGGAGTAGTTTTGATTGTTAAAAATCATTTAAAGCCAAATATTAAGAGTTTTCGCGCCGACCATGAAGGTCGCGTTATCAGTGTTGACCTAATTTTAGCGGGAAGCCGCATTCGAATTATTAATATATACGCGTCTTGTATACCGAATCGAAGAACGATATTTTTTAACTCTATTTATACATTTTTAGATGGTAAATATGATTGTTTAATTTTGGGTGGGGATTTCAATTGCATCAGCAACCCAGACCTTGACAGGGAGGGAGGTACTTTTTACCCCGACCGTAGTATTGTTGCCTTAAATTCTGTTGTTTTCAACTTAAATTTAATAGATGCCTGGAGACAGGTTAACCCCTCTGTGCCTGGTTTTACCTGGAAAAACGATTATGTCAAAAGTAGGCTTGATCGTTTTTACATAAGTAATCAGTTTAAATTAATTAGTGTGGATATTTTACCTGTGAGCTATTCTGATCATAGCCTTTTGCAAACTGGTCTTATTTTAGAAAAGGGGATACCTAGGGGGCGGGGAGTTTGGCGTTTGAACGATAAACTCCTTACCCCAGAGGATGGCAACGACAAAAGTGTGGAAAATGAATTACGCTTGCTTTTATCTACTGTACATGATTTTAACGGGTGGGATGATTTTAAATTAAATATTGGTAAATTTTTTAAACAGCGGGGAAAGATTTTAGCTTTTAGAGAACGTAAAAGTGCTTTGGTGTATAGGTGGATTTTAGGTCTAATTAGCCAAGCCCCTGATAAAAATGTTTACTCATGTGCCGCCGAAGAAAATTTAAAGATCCTATTACAACAGCAATATGTTAAAAAATACGAACACCTTGTTGGGACGAGAGAGGGCGTCGATCTTAGTGGCGAAGAGCTTTTTTCCTCTAGCTTTTATTTAAAAGTTAAAGGTGTCCGTAGAAAAGTAGTGATCTCTGAAGTCGAGGTCGATGGCGTCCGGCGTAATGAACCTGACGTCATCGAGTCCGCCTTTGTAGGCTACTACACTAATCTCTATAAAGCCGAGAAAGTTGGCAGTTTTGTAAGTCCTCCCAATTTACCACGTTTGTCCGCCAAAGAAAGCGATCCCCTGGAAGGGAACGTTACGCAAGGCGAATTACTCGCGGCCTTGAAATCCTTTAATAACGGTAAAGCGCCAGGTCCTGATGGTCTGACCGCCGCATTCTACAAAACGTATTGGGCTTTAGTAGGTCCTGTACTTACTCGTGTCGTCAATTCTTCGTTAGCAGTTGGGTGTTTGCCGCCGTCCATGCAGACGGGGGTTATTTCTCTTCTCTGTAAGGACGAGCGGCTGAAACACTTGGTCGACTACTGGCGCCCCATAACTCTTCTCAACATTGATAGGAGAATGGTTGCGAAAGTATTTGAAAATCGTTTGAAAAGCATCACCGGTAAACTAATAGGGCAGGGGCAGTCTTGTGGCGTCCAAGGCAGGTTGACGTATCACAATTTAATTTTACTAAGAGACACTATAGAATCTTTGAACCAGCGAGGTCAGTCAGGGTATCTTATATCCACTGATTTTAATAAGGCTTTTGATCGTTTAGACCACTCTTTTATCATAAATGTTTTAACTCGGTTTGGTTTAGGTCCAAATTTTATACACTTTGTCAAAATTTTATACCAGAACAATACCAGCTCCATTTTAGTTAATAATTCGTTAAGCCGGGAATTCCAGGTGCAAAGAGGGGTTAGGCAGGGTTGCCCTCTATCCCCAGTATTATTTTGTCTCTGTATTGAGATTCTTTTAATGAACATACGCTCGCACCCTAGTATTAGAGGCCTTCCCTGTCCGGGCGCTTCGGTCAAGAATGTATTAGATTATATCGCTCATGCTGACGACGTTAATTGCGTCAGCACTGACCTTAATAGCATTAAATATATAATGTCTGAAGTAAACCAGTATTGTGATTTGTCGGGGAGCATGCTTAACGAAAATAAATCCAAGGCAATTAGACTTGGAGCGGTTCACTGCGAAATTCTCGAAAATATGCCGATTAAATTAACAAATGAAACTGTTAAAATTCTCGGGATTGAATTTGATGCTAGGGGCGTTGATCCCAGAAATGAAAAAATATTTAAAACCCGTTTTAAAGAAACAGTCGAAGGCTGGAAAATGTATGTTATCTCGTTAATCGGCAAAGCGCAATTGTTACGTCAGGTAGCAATGCCGCGGTTAACTTACCCGGTACCATTAGTAAATTTCTCCTCTGAAACACTTATCGAACTGGAAAAAATAATGTTTAAATTCTTGTGGAACGAAAAAACCGAATTAGTCAACCGAAAAACTATGTATTTACCTGTTGAGGACGGAGGTGTATCTGTCCCAAGCCTTCATAATGCTATTTCTAGTCTAAAATTGTCACGCGTAATTAAGTGCTTAAACGCTGAAGGTCATTTAGTGCAGAAGTCGGTAACGTATAATTTATCAACTTTTGTTAAAACTGTTTTTGGTTCAAAGTGGGATGCTAAAATGTCCCACGCCTCAGATATCGGCACACATTACGCCGATATAAAAGACTATCGATGGAGCCACATATAAATTGGAAGACGATTTTTAAAAGAACTGGGTCTCGTTCCATAGAAGGAACTAGACGTGACTTCTTGTTTAAAGTGGTCTATGATGTGTTGCCGGTTAGAGACATTTTATATAGCCGCCACATGGCTAAAACCAGATCATGCCCTATGTGCAAACATAATGAAACTCTTGTACACCTTTTATATCAATGCGATAACGCTACACTGCTCTTAAACGATTTAAAAACTTATTTTAATATTAAATATCTGTCAGTGAAGTCCGTTTTATACCATGCCCCATTGCCAATACCATTGGCACTCATTTACGTCTTTTCGATTATGTTAACTGAAACGAAATACCAAGTGTGGAAGGCAAGGAACAATAAATTGTTCGAAAATAAATTTGTACCCGCATTCGTAGTACGAGAACGAATTCGAAACGCGACCTTGAAAAGGGCACGGGCAGACTTTGAACGTCTGACACGCCCAGTATTTGAACTTAAATGGTGCGATGAAAACCAACCTGTAATTAAAATTGATCAAAATAATTTAGTTTTATTATTCTAAAGGAAAAATGGCATGTGATTTTAATCAGTAATTTTTAAAAACTTTTAAATTTGTTTATATGATATTTTAAACCTTATGTAAAAATATTAAGTCATCTTGTTTACTTTTCTAACTGAATTGTGTCGAATACTAAAATGTATAAAAGAACAAAACTTACCTTGATTTCCGAAATCTAAGAATTCCTAAAACGAAAAATGTACCTGTTAAAATATAGAAAATATATATAGTAAATATTTATAGGAACGCATTCTAAAAATCAGAAACTTTAAAATGTCTAACTTTACTTTACAACTGTGACCGAAAATGTTTTTCTCATCATTCGCGATAAGTTAATAATTAATAACGCGAATGATGTATCCTTGACCATGTTTATAAATAAACAAATTTAAGTATCTGTTCTGCAGTATTATACCGAGATCGTAGTCGAGGGGCGAGAAGTGTTTCTACGCCTATAAGGCGAGTTTGCCTGCCTTGCTGCATGTTCCGTTCCTGTGCCGATTTGATCCGCTGATGCTCTGTTGCCCGTTCCTGAAAAAGAAAAACCTACCTGACGCCGCTGCTCCTGGAATCCTTTTCTGTGTGAGACGCTGCTCCCTTGGACTTTCTCTTCTTTGCGGATCCTCTCATAGCCACGATGGCTATGGAGGTGAAGAAGAAGACTGCTCGCCTTGAAGTTAACGCCGACTTCTTGGATGTTGCTCGTACTTTCCTCGACAAACTCGGACCCAACAGTATTGATACGCTGCAATCTGTTGGCAAAGAGTGCTTTCTACTCACATTTACGACCTTGGCCTTCCTACAACAAGCGATCTCCTATGGAGAAATAACGGTAAACAATGCATCCTGTAAGATTTCCAGTGTCGAGGATGACGGCACCTGGTTAACCATCAAACAGCTCCCATCATGGATACAGTGGGATTCAATTTTGACGACCCTACGACAGTACGGAGACATAAAGGCACATCGCCTAGATGAATATAAGGAGCTAAAAGGAATCAAAAACGGCAACCGATCGGTAAAAATAAAAATTAATAAAACGATTCCTAACGTACTTTATTTCGGACGCAGCCGGGCGCTGGTATATTATACCGGCGTCGCGAAAAAATGTTTCTTCTGCGACCAGGAGGGGCATATAGCCTCTACCTGCGAGAAGAAGAAAAACCAGATGGCAGACAAA
Source organism: Leiobunum rupestre (assembly GCF_980474605.1). Taxonomy (NCBI): domain Eukaryota; kingdom Metazoa; phylum Arthropoda; class Arachnida; order Opiliones; family Sclerosomatidae; genus Leiobunum; species Leiobunum rupestre. The sequence goes on along the minus strand of NC_143392.1, from coordinate 54,760,377 downwards.
CCTGAAACCAACGACGACTTACCCAAAGATCCTGAAATAACCAGAAACTCCACACCTATACTCACCAACGCCACCACTCGAGACGATAACCTGAAAGAAAACCAAGAAAATCACACAAATAACTTACCCATACTTACCGCAGCCGACGAATCAAAAAGCTCTGAAGAGAGCTGGACGATGACGTCACCCGAACCACCCAAGAAGAACCCAGATCCTCCAGTCAAAACCAGCCAATACTCCGATGCCCTGAAAACAGCACCAAAACCCGATGAACCTAAACCTGAATCAACAAACAGCAAACCAAAAAAGAACTCCTCCGACTCCGGTACCACCTCAAAAGAAATCACCGCAACAGCCAGACCTCCATATGATCCCACGACCTGGATACCAGGAACGAAACCGCCTCTAACGAATTTAAACAAAAAAGAACTACAGATGCTTTGCGAACGCGTCAGCAATGAACCCTATGGCCAGAACGGTGTTGTTAACTGGTCCATGACCGAATACCTTGAAGAAATTAAATTAGTACTCAACAACTACCAAAAGCGCCCACGCCGTACCACTCCCACCAAAGAAGCCAAAAAAGGAAAATCTTCGCGTTAAAGTTTTTAGTAATTTTAAACTTAACCTCGATTTTACTTCTATGAACTAATTAGTTTTTTACTTTTTATTTGCTGTAACTATTTTATTGACCTGTTTTTAATTTAAACTAATTTAAAAAAACAGGAAATTATCCGACAGGGTACTGTATTTTTATTGAGAAAATAATAAACAAATTCAGTATCTGTTCTTATCAGCTTAATATCTGATACGGGTCCCATCGGGGCCCAAGATATTAAACTTATTTTTGGACGGCGGCGGAGAGGTCGGAGCTTGCTCCACCTCCGCCACGGGTTGGCCTGGTATTGCAGTTCTTCCAGGATCGGCCCACCTCGCTCAATGAATCTAAAATCAAACACCATATATATATATATATATATATATATATATATATATATATATATATATATATATATATATATATATATATATATATATATATATATTCCTAACGTCATAAGAGGGAAAGTCGTCATTGGCTAGTAGATCATTTTGAAGATTCGGACGGATTTGTTTTGTAAATTTTACCATAATTGTCGTACGTTACCAACGGTATGATTTTTTAAGTCACTTTCGTTACTAACAGGAGACATGATTAGGAGTGCACAGGCGGCCGCTTTTCGACATTCGCGTTGGCAACACGTCTTCCCCTTTAAAAAAATTACCCCCTCCCAAATCATGGTAACTCCGTTCTCGAAACGGACACCATATAAGTTATTTACATCGAGTTACCTAGCGAGGATTGCGTAACTATCGCTGTAGAAATAGGGGACTGTTAAAAGCGGGATGGTTTGGAAAAAACGAGTTTTTGTGTTGCTGATGCCGGGGCGCGTACTACGCGGCAACCACGGTCAATTCGTAGTGCCATATCTCATGACACTTCTCTACAGCTGTTCTGGTAAGCGTGCAGGAGGAAACTCCGTATGATCATGATCTTACTTTTTCTAATTATCGATTAAGCACGGTTCCATGTTGCCACTTATTAAAAAAAAGACCCAGAGAAAACCGAAGATAAATTATCGCCTTGGCGAACTAGTTAGAAACAGCGTAAAAGAAAATATTTAAAAATACACAAATTTTATTAAAAAGACTCAAATACCGCGTTAATGGAAAAAAAGAGGGAGAGAGGAAGAGAGCAGCCACCGGCACGCCGTGTTCCCCGGTGGTCTCCCTCCCAAGAAATGACCCCACTCGACGCGGCTTACCGTCGTTGATAGGTCGAGAACCAATGTATTCCACGTGATATTACCGTTGACGGCTGAAAACGCTCGATGGCCGTCGATCTTTTTGTTTGAAATCAAGAAGTTGCCTTCTTTGGTCAGACGTGATGGTTATACACGCTGTCATCTCCAGCCACGAGCAATCTGCTTAAACATAATTATGAAATATATGATTGCTCAATCTCACTCTTTTTCTTTTTCAACCACCAAAGCCCCCTTTGCCGGTTATCGCTTCTCGGCCTTGTGGCTAAGATCAAAGTGTAGTATCTGTTTCCAGCTATTTCGCTGAAATCTTGGCCGAAAGGCCGTTTAGCGACGTATACGCTTCTCAGCCTGTTCCTGCGATGCTGACTTACCTGCCGGTATCCTGAAGTTGCTGTTCCTGTTCCTGCTCCTGCTGCTGCCGCTGCTGTGTCCGGTTCCGTTGCTGTTCCTGATTCCGCTGCCGTTCCTGGTCCTGGTCCTGGTCCTGCTGACACTTACCTGTCGCTGCTGTTCCTGGTCTCCACGCTGTATCGTGACTTGGCCGATTCCTGCCATTTTCACTTGACGCTGTTCCTTCCTGGGACTTGACTTCACCCGACGACCCCTCTAAAGCCATCATGGCTGCAGAGGTGAAGAAGCGGACCGCTCGACTGGACGTCGATGCTGGCTACTTGGAAATCGCTCAGACCTTCCTCGGAAAGCTCGGATCCGATTCAATCGAAATGCTTCAACCTGTTGGTAAAAAATCTTACTTACTTACCTTCACAACCCTGGCCTTCCTGAAACAAGCAGTCTCCTACGGAGAATTAACGATCAACAATAAGACCTGTAAAGTCACCAGCGTCGAGGATGACGGCGTCTGGTTGACAATCAAGAATCTGCAACCATGGATACAATGGGATGCCATATTGACAAACTTACGACAGTATGGCGAAATTAAGGCCCATCGCCTAGATGAATATAAAGAACTCAAAGGGATCAAAAATGGAGATAGAGCGGTAAAAATCAGAATTAATAAAACTATACCTAATGTTCTTTATTTTGGCCGCAGTCGAGCCCTGGTTTACTACCCAGGTGTTTCAAAAAAATGCTTCTTTTGTGATCAGGAGGGGCACATTGCCTCTGCCTGCGACGCAAAAAAGAATAACCAGACGACCGAGAAGACAAAACCCCGAACCAACGACGACTTACCCAAAGATCCTGAAATAACCAGAAACTCCACACCTATACTCACCAACGCCACCACTCGAGACGATAACCTGAAAGTAAACCAAGAAAATCAAACAAGTAACTTACCTATACTTACCGCTGCCGACGAATCAAAAAGCTCTGAAGAGAGCTGGACGATGACGTCACCCGAACCATCAAAGAAGAACCCAGATCCTCCAGTCCAAACAAGCCAATACGCCGACGCCTTGAAATCTCCACCACAACCAGATGAACCTGAAAATAAACCCGAAACAACAAGCAACGACCCTGAACAATCCGAATCCGAATCCGACAGCAGCAGCGACGAGACCACTACAGCCACCGGTCCCAGGTGGGATCCAAATACCTGGGAACTGGGGGATAAACAAGATTTTAAGAAACTCACCAAACAAGAACTCCAAATACTGTTAGAACGCATTAAACGAGAACCTCCAAGCCGCACCCCATACATCACCTGGCAAATAGACTATATAAAAAACGACATCACATCCATCCTCCAAAATTATCCTAAACGCCGTAACAGCACGACTCCAATTAAAAAAACGAAAAAAGGCAAATCTCAAAACTAAAATTTTTAAATTTTATACGTTAACCTCGGTTTTAAATCTATGAACTAATTAGTTTTTAACTTTTTACATTTTTGTAACTATATATTGACCTGTTTTTAATTTAAACTAATTTAAAAAAACAGGAAACTATCTGACAGGGTACTGTATTTTTATTGAAAAATAATAAACAAATTCAGTATCTGTTCTTATCAGCTTAATATCTGATACGGGTCCCATCGGGGCCCAAGATATTAAACTTATTTTTGGACGGCGGCGGAGAGGTCGGAGCTTGCTCCACCTCCGCCACGGGTTGGCCTGGTATTGCAGTTCTTCCAGGATCGGCCCACCTCGCTCAATGAATCTAAAATCAAACACCATATATATATATATATATATATATATATATATATATATATATATATATATATATATATATATATATATATATATATATATATATATATATATATATATATATATATATATTCCTAACGTCATAAGAGGGAAAGTCGTCATTGGCTAGTAGATCATTTTGAAGATTCGGACGGATTTGTTTTGTAAATTTTACCATAATTGTCGTACGTTACCAACGGTATGATTTTTTAAGTCACTTTCGTTACTAACAGGAGACATGATTAGGAGTTCACAGCCGGCCGCTTTTCGACATTCGCGTTGGCAACACGTCTTCCCCTTTAAAAAAATTACCCCCTCCCAAATCATGGTAACTCCGTTCTCGAAACGGACACCATATAAGTTATTTACATCGAGTTACCTAGCGAGGATTGCGTAACTATCGCTGTAGAAATAGGGGACTGTTAAAAGCGGGATGGTTTGGAAAAAACGAGTTTTTGTGTTGCTGATGCCGGGGCGCGTACTACGCGGCAACCACGGTCAATTCGTAGTGCCATATCTCATGACACTTCTCTACAGCTGTTCTGGTAAGCGTGCAGGAGGAAACTCCGTATGATCATGATCTTACTTTTTCTAATTATCGATTAAGCACGGTTCCATGTTGCCACTTATTAAAAAAAAGACCCAGAGAAAACCGAAGATAAATTATCGCCTTGGCGAACTAGTTAGAAACAGCGTAAAAGAAAATATTTAAAAATACACAAATTTTATTAAAAAGACTCAAATACCGCGTTAATGGAAAAAAAAGAGGGAGAGAGGAAGAGAGCAGCCACCGGCACGCCGTGTTCCCCGGTGGTCTCCCTCCCAAGAAATGACCCCACTCGACGCGGCTTACCGTCGTTGATAGGTCGAGAACCAATGTATTCCACGTGATATTACCGTTGACGGCTGAAAACGCTCGATGGCCGTCGATCTTTTTGTTTGAAATCAAGAAGTTGCCTTCTTTGGTCAGACGTGATGGTTATACACGCTGTCATCTCCAGCCACGAGCAATCTGCTTAAACATAATTATGAAATATATGAATGCTCAATCTCACTCTTTTTCTTTTTCAACCACCAAAGCCCCCTTTGCCGGTTATCGCTTCTCGGCCTTTTGGCTAAGATCAAAGTGTAGTATCTGTTTGCTCCTTTTTTCGAAGTCAAAGGTCGGGGAACGTATTTAGTTGAAGAGTCTGTCGACTTACCTGCCTGGCGTCTCTCTGCGTCCTGTTGCGTCATCACCTCGACGTGGTTCTGTTTCCTGTCTCTCTGCTGTACCAGTGCCATCCATTGTTGTTCCAGTGCTCTAAAGACCGTTGCCCAGCGTCTTCTGGGATACGCCTTTAACGTGTGACGTCTACGGATCGGTCAACATGCCTCCGGTAGCGTCAAAAATCCCTGATCCGCCTCCTGCTGCTGCTATTAAAAAATGTACAGCTCGGATAAAGTTTGTAGGCATCAACGTAGAAGACTTAGCCTTAGCTTTGTTCGATCATGTTGGCCCCAAGAGCATAACAGTTTTTCAGCTGTTGGGAAAATCAGAAGTCCAGGTTACCTTTAGCAATCCCGCACAGTATCAGAAAGCTGTGGATGCAGGAGTTATTATTGGCGACAAACATCTTGACGTTGTCGGAGTAGCTGATCCGGTATCATTTATCACGATCAGGGATGCGCCCAGTTGGTGGGAATTATCGTTTTTAAAAGCCGCATTGAGAAGCTACTGCGAAGTAGTCTCGGAAACCTGGGAGACGTACCAGAAAGGTCCACTTAAGGAGCTACGGACAGGTACTCGCCGGCTGGAGGTGAAGCTAAAATGCCCGATCCCGAATTTGATGACTATCAGTGGTCACCGAGTCCAAATCACCTATCAGGGCGTCCAAAGGATGTGTTTTTATTGTCGTAAAGACAATCACCAAGTACGGGATTGCCCTAAAAAGAAAAAGAAATCTCGCGCCAACGACGAGTCTGCTGGTAACCAGAACGCTGCAGATGAAATGGTGAAGGAAATGCCAATAAGTAAGCCAGATGACATTGTTACTTTTGATAAAGAAACTAGTGACGCTGAGATGCAAGAAGAAGATGAACCGATTGAAAAACCCAGTTCCTTCTATCTGGGAGATTCGGATAGCTCGCACGAGATCCTCAACGCGTCATCCGCATCCGCATCGAATTCTGTGTCTTTGGCACAAGAAAACGAACTTCGCGATTCGAACGTACCAGTTCAAGCCAACGGCTACGCTAACGCCGTATCCAGTTCTCCAACGAGAAATCCGGCCACAGTAAATTCGGTGCCACTGAAAACTACGAGACCCGACAAAAAGACTGTTTTGGAGCGCCAAGGGGCCTCGACCCCCAAATCAAGTAAAAGAGTCAACTCTGATTGTCTATCGACAAACACGAAAAAAAGCAAGTAATGATGAACTTTATAGCTTTATTTTTACTCTTTTTTATGGTAAGCCTAAATATAGGAACTTTAAATATTAATGGTATGCGTGAAATGAATAAACAGATTAATGTCGCCGCGCTTTTTGTTAATAGCAATTTAGATGCTCTCCTTATACAAGAGTCGCATCTTTTAAATACGGACAATTGGTCTTTAATAAGAAAACAATTTTTTACCGATAATATATTTTTTAGTCAGGGTTCTAATCGTTCTTGCGGAGTAGTTTTGATTGTTAAAAATCATTTAAAGCCAAATATTAAGAGTTTTCGCGCCGACCATGAAGGTCGCGTTATCAGTGTTGACCTAATTTTAGCGGGAAGCCGCATTCGAATTATTAATATATACGCGTCTTGTATACCGAATCGAAGAACGATATTTTTTAACTCTATTTATACATTTTTAGATGGTAAATATGATTGTTTAATTTTGGGTGGGGATTTCAATTGCATCAGCAACCCAGACCTTGACAGGGAGGGAGGTACTTTTTACCCCGACCGTAGTATTGTTGCCTTAAATTCTGTTGTTTTCAACTTAAATTTAATAGATGCCTGGAGACAGGTTAACCCCTCTGTGCCTGGTTTTACCTGGAAAAACGATTATGTCAAAAGTAGGCTTGATCGTTTTTACATAAGTAATCAGTTTAAATTAATTAGTGTGGATATTTTACCTGTGAGCTATTCTGATCATAGCCTTTTGCAAACTGGTCTTATTTTAGAAAAGGGGATACCTAGGGGGCGGGGAGTTTGGCGTTTGAACGATAAACTCCTTACCCCAGAGGATGGCAACGACAAAAGTGTGGAAAATGAATTACGCTTGCTTTTATCTACTGTACATGATTTTAACGGGTGGGATGATTTTAAATTAAATATTGGTAAATTTTTTAAACAGCGGGGAAAGATTTTAGCTTTTAGAGAACGTAAAAGTGCTTTGGTGTATAGGTGGATTTTAGGTCTAATTAGCCAAGCCCCTGATAAAAATGTTTACTCATGTGCCGCCGAAGAAAATTTAAAGATCCTATTACAACAGCAATATGTTAAAAAATACGAACACCTTGTTGGGACGAGAGAGGGCGTCGATCTTAGTGGCGAAGAGCTTTTTTCCTCTAGCTTTTATTTAAAAGTTAAAGGTGTCCGTAGAAAAGTAGTGATCTCTGAAGTCGAGGTCGATGGCGTCCGGCGTAATGAACCTGACGTCATCGAGTCCGCCTTTGTAGGCTACTACACTAATCTCTATAAAGCCGAGAAAGTTGGCAGTTTTGTAAGTCCTCCCAATTTACCACGTTTGTCCGCCAAAGAAAGCGATCCCCTGGAAGGGAACGTTACGCAAGGCGAATTACTCGCGGCCTTGAAATCCTTTAATAACGGTAAAGCGCCAGGTCCTGATGGTCTGACCGCCGCATTCTACAAAACGTATTGGGCTTTAGTAGGTCCTGTACTTACTCGTGTCGTCAATTCTTCGTTAGCAGTTGGGTGTTTGCCGCCGTCCATGCAGACGGGGGTTATTTCTCTTCTCTGTAAGGACGAGCGGCTGAAACACTTGGTCGACTACTGGCGCCCCATAACTCTTCTCAACATTGATAGGAGAATGGTTGCGAAAGTATTTGAAAATCGTTTGAAAAGCATCACCGGTAAACTAATAGGGCAGGGGCAGTCTTGTGGCGTCCAAGGCAGGTTGACGTATCACAATTTAATTTTACTAAGAGACACTATAGAATCTTTGAACCAGCGAGGTCAGTCAGGGTATCTTATATCCACTGATTTTAATAAGGCTTTTGATCGTTTAGACCACTCTTTTATCATAAATGTTTTAACTCGGTTTGGTTTAGGTCCAAATTTTATACACTTTGTCAAAATTTTATACCAGAACAATACCAGCTCCATTTTAGTTAATAATTCGTTAAGCCGGGAATTCCAGGTGCAAAGAGGGGTTAGGCAGGGTTGCCCTCTATCCCCAGTATTATTTTGTCTCTGTATTGAGATTCTTTTAATGAACATACGCTCGCACCCTAGTATTAGAGGCCTTCCCTGTCCGGGCGCTTCGGTCAAGAATGTATTAGATTATATCGCTCATGCTGACGACGTTAATTGCGTCAGCACTGACCTTAATAGCATTAAATATATAATGTCTGAAGTAAACCAGTATTGTGATTTGTCGGGGAGCATGCTTAACGAAAATAAATCCAAGGCAATTAGACTTGGAGCGGTTCACTGCGAAATTCTCGAAAATATGCCGATTAAATTAACAAATGAAACTGTTAAAATTCTCGGGATTGAATTTGATGCTAGGGGCGTTGATCCCAGAAATGAAAAAATATTTAAAACCCGTTTTAAAGAAACAGTCGAAGGCTGGAAAATGTATGTTATCTCGTTAATCGGCAAAGCGCAATTGTTACGTCAGGTAGCAATGCCGCGGTTAACTTACCCGGTACCATTAGTAAATTTCTCCTCTGAAACACTTATCGAACTGGAAAAAATAATGTTTAAATTCTTGTGGAACGAAAAAACCGAATTAGTCAACCGAAAAACTATGTATTTACCTGTTGAGGACGGAGGTGTATCTGTCCCAAGCCTTCATAATGCTATTTCTAGTCTAAAATTGTCACGCGTAATTAAGTGCTTAAACGCTGAAGGTCATTTAGTGCAGAAGTCGGTAACGTATAATTTATCAACTTTTGTTAAAACTGTTTTTGGTTCAAAGTGGGATGCTAAAATGTCCCACGCCTCAGATATCGGCACACATTACGCCGATATAAAAGACTATCGATGGAGCCACATATAAATTGGAAGACGATTTTTAAAAGAACTGGGTCTCGTTCCATAGAAGGAACTAGACGTGACTTCTTGTTTAAAGTGGTCTATGATGTGTTGCCGGTTAGAGACATTTTATATAGCCGCCACATGGCTAAAACCAGATCATGCCCTATGTGCAAACATAATGAAACTCTTGTACACCTTTTATATCAATGCGATAACGCTAAACTGCTCTTAAACGATTTAAAAACTTATTTTAATATTAAATATCTGTCAGTGAAGTCCGTTTTATACCATGCCCCATTGCCAATACCATTGGCACTCATTTACGTCTTTTCGATTATGTTAACTGAAACGAAATACCAAGTGTGGAAGGCAAGGAACAATAAATTGTTCGAAAATAAATTTGTACCCGCATTCGTAGTACGAGAACGAATTCGAAACGCGACCTTGAAAAGGGCACGGGCAGACTTTGAACGTCTGACACGCCCAGTATTTGAACTTAAATGGTGCGATGAAAACCAACCTGTAATTAAAATTGATCAAAATAATTTAGTTTTATTATTCTAAAGGAAAAATGGCATGTGATTTTAATCAGTAATTTTTAAAAACTTTTAAATTTGTTTATATGATATTTTAAACCTTATGTAAAAATATTAAGTCATCTTGTTTACTTTTCTAACTGAATTGTGTCGAATACTAAAATGTATAAAAGAACAAAACTTACCTTGATTTCCGAAATCTAAGAATTCCTAAAACGAAAAATGTACCTGTTAAAATATAGAAAATATATATAGTAAATATTTATAGGAACGCATTCTAAAAATCAGAAACTTTAAAATGTCTAACTTTACTTTACAACTGTGACCGAAAATGTTTTTCTCATCATTCGCGATAAGTTAATAATTAATAACGCGAATGATGTATCCTTGACCATGTTTATAAATAAACAAATTTAAGTATCTGTTCTGCAGTATTATACCGAGATCGTAGTCGAGGGGCGAGAAGTGTTTCTACGCCTATAAGGCGAGTTTGCCTGCCTTGCTGCATGTTCCGTTCCTGTGCCGATTTGATCCGCTGATGCTCTGTTGCCCGTTCCTGAAAAAGAAAAACCTACCTGACGCCGCTGCTCCTGGAATCCTTTTCTGTGTGAGACGCTGCTCCCTTGGACTTTCTCTTCTTTGCGGATCCTCTCATAGCCACGATGGCTATGGAGGTGAAGAAGAAGACTGCTCGCCTTGAAGTTAACGCCGACTTCTTGGATGTTGCTCGTACTTTCCTCGACAAACTCGGACCCAACAGTATTGATACGCTGCAATCTGTTGGCAAAGAGTGCTTTCTACTCACATTTACGACCTTGGCCTTCCTACAACAAGCGATCTCCTATGGAGAAATAACGGTAAACAATGCATCCTGTAAGATTTCTAGTGTCGAGGATGACGGCACCTGGTTAACCATCAAACAGCTCCCATCATGGATACAGTGGGATTCAATTTTGACGACCCTACGACAGTACGGAGACATAAAGGCACATCGCCTAGATGAATATAAGGAGCTAAAAGGAATCAAAAACGGCAACCGATCGGTAAAAATAAAAATTAATAAAACGATTCCTAACGTACTTTATTTCGGACGCAGCCGGGCGCTGGTATATTATACCGGCGTCGCGAAAAAATGTTTCTTCTGCGACCAGGAGGGGCATATAGCCTCTACCTGCGAGAAGAAGAAAAACCAGATGGCAGACAAACCTGAAACCAACGACGACTTACCCAAAGATCCTGAAATAACCAGAAACTCCACACCTATACTCACCAACGCCACCACTCGAGACGATAACCTGAAAGAAAACCAAGAAAATCACACAAATAACTTACCCATACTTACCGCAGCCGACGAATCAAAAAGCTCTGAAGAGAGCTGGACGATGACGTCACCCGAACCATCCAAGAAGAACCCAGATCCTCCAGTCAAAACCAGCCAATACTCCGATGCCCTGAAAACAGCACCAAAACCCGATGAACCTAAACCTGAATCAACAAACAGCAAACCAAAAAAGAACTCCTCCGACTCCGGTACCACCTCAAAAGAAATCACCGCAACAGCCAGACCTCCATATGATCCCACGACCTGGATACCAGGAACGAAACCGCCTCTAACGAATTTAAACAAAAAAGAACTACAGATGCTTTGCGAACGCGTCAGCAATGAACCCTATGGCCAGAACGGTGTTGTTAACTGGTCCATGACCGAATACCTTGAAGAAATTAAATTAGTACTCAACAACTACCAAAAGCGCCCACGCAGTACCACTCCCACCAAAGAAGCCAAAAAAGGAAAATCTTCGCGTTAAAGTTTTTAGTAATTTTAAACTTAACCTCGATTTTACTTCTATGAACTAATTAGTTTTTTACTTTTTATTTGCTGTAACTATTTTATTGACCTGTTTTTAATTTAAACTAATTTAAAAAAACAGGAAATTATCCGACAGGGTACTGTATTTTTATTGAGAAAATAATAAACAAATTCAGTATCTGTTCTTATCAGCTTAATATCTGATACGTGTCCCATCGGGGCCCAAGATATTAAACTTATTTTTGGACGGCGGCGGAGAGGTCGGAGCTTGCTCCACCTCCGCCACGGGTTGGCCTGGTATTGCAGTTCTTCCAGGATCGGCCCACCTCGCTCAATGAATCTAAAATCAAACACCATATATATATTCCTAACGTCATAAGAGGGAAAGTCGTCATTGGCTAGTAGATCATTTTGAAGATTCGGACGGATTTGTTTTGTAAATTTTACCATAATTGTCGTACGTTACCAACGGTATGATTTTTTAAGTCACTTTCGTTACTAACAGGAGACATGATTAGGAGTGCACAGGCGGCCGCTTTTCGACATTCGCGTTGGCAACACGTCTTCCCCTTTAAAAAAATTACCCCCTCCCAAATCATGGTAACTCCGTTCTCGAAACGGACACCATATAAGTTATTTACATCGAGTTACCTAGCGAGGATTGCGTAACTATCGCTGTAGAAATAGGGGACTGTTAAAAGCGGGATGGTTTGGAAAAAACGAGTTTTTGTGTTGCTGATGCCGGGGCGCGTACTACGCGGCAACCACGGTCAATTCGTAGTGCCATATCTCATGACACTTCTCTACAGCTGTTCTGGTAAGCGTGCAGGAGGAAACTCCGTATGATCATGATCTTACTTTTTCTAATTATCGATTAAGCACGGTTCCATGTTGCCACTTATTAAAAAAAAGACCCAGAGAAAACCGAAGATAAATTATCGCCTTGGCGAACTAGTTAGAAACAGCGTAAAAGAAAATATTTAAAAATACACAAATTTTATTAAAAAGACTCAAATACCGCGTTAATGGAAAAAAAGAGGGAGAGAGGAAGAGAGCAGCCACCGGCACGCCGTGTTCCCCGGTGGTCTCCCTCCCAAGAAATGACCCCACTCGACGCGGCTTACCGTCGTTGATAGGTCGAGAACCAATGTATTCCACGTGATATTACCGTTGACGGCTGAAAACGCTCGATGGCCGTCGATCTTTTTGTTTGAAATCAAGAAGTTGCCTTCTTTGGTCAGACGTGATGGTTATACACGCTGTCATCTCCAGCCACGAGCAATCTGCTTAAACATAATTATGAAATATATGAATGCTCAATCTCACTCTTTTTCTTTTTCAACCACCAAAGCCCCCTTTGCCGGTTATCGCTTCTCGGCCTTTTGGCTAAGATCAAAGTGTAGTATCTGTTCCCAGCTATTTCGCTGAAATCTTGGCCGAAAGGCCGTTAAGCGAGTTTTCCAGCTATACAGCTAGTTCCTGCGATGCTGACTTACCTGCCGGTATCCTGACGTTCCTGTTCCTGTTCCTGCTTCTGAAGCTGCCGCTGCTGTTTCCGGTTCCTCAGCTGTTCCTGATTCCGCTGCTGTTCCTGGTCCTGCTGACACTTACCTGTCGCTGCTGTTCCTGGTCACTACGCCGTATCCTGACTTGGCTGGTTCCTGCCATCACTTTCTGACGCCGTTCCTTCTTGGGACGTACCTTCAACTGACGACCTCTCCACAGCCTTAATGGCTGCAGAGGTAAAAAAACGGACTGCCCGGCTTGAAGTCGACGCCGGATTCCTGGACGTCGCTCGGACCTTCTACGATAAACTTGGACCTCAGTGCTTGGAGACTCTTCAACCTGTGGGTAAAAATTGCTTCTTACTTACCTTTACCACTCTGGCCTTCCTCCAGCAAGCTGTCTCCTATGGGGAGCTGACGATAAATGAGAAACCCTGCTCGATAACCAGCATCGACGACGACGGTGTCTGGTTAACCATCAAGAACCTGCCCTCCTGGATCCAATGGGACGCCATATTAACAACTCTACGACACTACGGAACCATCAAAGCTCACAGATTAGACGAATACCCCGAACTCAAAGGACTTAAAAACGGCGACCGCTCAGTAAAAATCATTATGACAAAAACCATTCCTAATGTCCTCTTTTTTGGCCGTAGCAGGGCATTAGTATACTACGCAGGGGTCGTAAAAAAATGCTTTTTTTGCGACCAAGAAGGCCATAACACCTCGACTTGTGAAGCAAAACGAGCTAAACAAGAAGAGCGGAATCAACCCATGGAGGAAGGTCAGAAAGAGTCTCCAAAGGAAAAACCCGAGCACGTCCAGGAGACAGTCGACAACACTTCAGCTAAGGAGCAATTACCCATAGCAAAAGCGGCAACATCGCAGGGAACACCACCAAGCGACCACCAGGAATCCCAGCCCAAGAATCGCTACGACACCCTGCATGCCACTCCGAAAGAACTGGAGATCTTAAAGAACTACTCACAAAAGGAACTACAAGGATACACGAAATACATCGATACAACTGACGCTATAACAGACAGGAGGAGGCAGATGTTGTTAACACTCATCAGCAAGGAACAAGAAAAATTTTCGAAACGACGCTTGACCAATTCTCCAGGAAAATCAGCTAAGAAAGGAAAGACCCAGAACGAGGAGAAGAAGTCATTCGCCAGCGCCGCCAAAAGCACACCCGAACAAGATATATATGCAGAATACGTAACATACTGAATTTTGCACATATGTTTCTAATACACTTTTAATATATTTTTAAAATGTATTTTAGTGTATTATTCACATATTTTATTCGTCACCTTTAATTTTAAAATCAAGTTTTTATCTCGATTATATCTTAGTGTTTTGTTTTAAAGTTTTTAACTTTACGTAACTCTCACTGTTTAAACCCTGCAAAAAAGAAAAAAATTAATTATATGCTTATACTTACCTTGATCGACTATGAACCTTACTTTTGTTCGCGATAATTTAATTAAGTAAAACGCGAACAAATACAACAAACGTAAACATGTAAAAACTGTAAAATTAACGAAGCTTTTAATAAACAATTAAAAGTATCTGTTCTTATCCTCGGAGAGAGCAGACGTGTCCACGCGGAGCTCCGTATCCGCGTTTTTCTCTCTCGTCTCGCGCGTAGCTGCCTTTTTCAAGGCGGCTGCCGTGTCTCGTTTTCCGGCGCCGGCTGCTAAGCCTAGTTTCGTTTTTTCCCGTTTTGAGTACTACTAAGTTACGGCTTTTTAGGAAGTTAGAAAACGGTAAGGCCCTTCGGGGTAATTTTTTCATTCTTTATTTGTGTCTGTCATTATGGCAGCGCAAATTAAGTCGCGCACTGCGCGGTTAGAAGCAGATTCTGCTATTGAGTATGTCGATGTAGCCAGGGCGGTTTACAATCAGGCCGGTAGTAAAACCATTGAAACGCTTCAACCTCTCGGAAGCGGAGTTTTCATGATTACGTTTCTGACGAAGGTCATTTTTGACAAGTTTATGGAGAATCCTTGCCTGAACATCAAAGGCAAGGACTACGAATTGCTGGGGCCGGATGGGAATTTCCGGTGGATCACCATCAGAAACATGCCCGCCTGGATCCAGGCAGATGCAATTTCGACGGCGCTCAAAGAATATGGGGACGTTTCCAAGCACGAGTATGAGTTGTACGACCCCAAAAAAGATAAAGAGTTGGAAGGCATCCGAAACGGTAATCGCCGGATTCGTATGAAGATGAAGAAGCCAGTACCCAATATTTGGCGTTTTGCGCGCCAAAATTATTTGGTGACGTACGCTGGAGTTTCCCAGCAATGTTTCGGGTGTAAGGGCGTCGGCCACAACCGCGCCCACTGTCCCGAAAAAAAGCGGGAAAACAAGAGACGCGACGGAGAGACGGCGGCTACAGGGAACGGAGCGGGAGAGAACGGCGAGGATGTTCACGCGGAGAGAGAAGAGACGAGCGCGAACGAAGTAGTCGCAGAAGTGAATGAGGTGCGCGACCAAGTGGCCATCTCCGCAGCGTCGGATAACGCCGAAGGAATTTCGAACGAAAGCGCGGTTTTGTCACTTTTCGACGATCTTGTGAAAGATTTCGGCTCATCAGTTACGCCACTGAGAGCCACATACAGCAACATTCTTGTCAACCCGAACCAATACCACGTTCCGCCACCACAAATTACGACTTTCAACAAGCTCACTCCACTGAAACGTCACAAACAAGTTTCGCCAGGAATTGTTAACCAAACTTCACCGAAGAAGTTGTGCACCAACAATGATAGTGACTCCGAAGGTGATGTACGTTTTTAATTAGCTATCATTTTAGTTTAATTTTTGTCCCGGTTTTCTTAAGTTTAATTTTAATTGTAGTATCGTTTAGCTTAATTATAGTAATGTTTAATTTAATTGTAATATTAGTAATCCTATTTTTAATTTTAATGTCTTCGGTCTCCTTAAAATTTTGTACATTTAACGGAAACGGATTGCGAAACCGGCACAAGGCCGTGGACACTTCCGCTTTCGCGAGTACGCATGGCTTTGACCTAGTTTTTCTTCAAGAAACGCACTGGATGTTTTCTGACAACTGGCGCGCTATCAGATCCGTTTTCGCGGGGTATAAGATATTTTATTCAAGCGCTCCCTCCTCGTCAAGTTGCGGGACTGCCATATTAGTTCGTGACGCTCTCGCGCAGTCGATTACAGGCTTTCGCTGCGACAATCACGGTCGTATCGTCAGCCTCAATATCCGCTTTAACGATCAACTGTTTCGCGTCGTTTCGGTCTACGCCCCGTGTAAACCGGTACTGCGACGCGCGTTTTTTGACAATTTATTCGAATATTTTACCGGTAAATTCGACCGCCTCGTCATCGGCGGAGACTTTAATTGCGTCCTTGACCCGTCTATGGACCGGGACTTTGTTCCGGACGGTCCAGCTGACCTTAGCTCCGACGCTTTGGCCACGCTCATTACAGATATGAATCTCCACGACTCTTGGCGCTGTCTTAATCCAACGACCAGACAATTCACTTGGCACTCGTCAAAAAGAAATTCGCGGCTCGACACGTTCTTCGTTCCCACAAACGATATTCAGACGACAAAAGCGGAAATTTGGCCTCTGCGTCATATTTCCGACCACGACGCAGTCAGCGTTACCCTTAAAGTTTCTCCGCCCCATCAGCGTCCACCGAGCGTGTGGCGTCTCAACACCGCCATTCTATCGGACGATGACTCCGAGACCCACAAGACCGAGCTTAGACGTATCATTTCGCGGGTCAACTCCGCATCTACTTGGGAAACCGCAAAATCTGAGATCGCCACCTACTTCCGCCGGGTGGGAAAGGAGCGCGCCAGCCGGAAGCGCAAAGAAGTAGTGTTCCTTAAATGGGCCTTGCAGAAAGTCGCCCGGGTCACTCCGGAAACAACAGACACCGTCGCCGCTAAGGAACAACTTCAGTCTCTTCTCCGATACACCTACCGCCAGGACTTCTCAGAAAAACAAGACCAGTCGCTCGCGAACGTTCTCAGTGACGAGGAGTCGTTCTCGGCTTCCTTTTATCGCCGCGTAAATTCTCCGATGCCACGCGTCGACATTCGAGAAGTATCTACCACCGACGGATTGTCGACAGATGACACGGTAGTACACGACACCTTCGTGAACTATTATCGAACCCTGTATAGCCGCAACGACACTCCACGCCCGCAGCAGTTCTTCGCGACATCTTGTGACGCAATGCCGCGATTATCCGATCTCGACCGGGATTATTTAGAACTACCCGTAACGAACGATGATTTAAATCACGCGTTACGTCGGCTTAAAGGCGGGAAATCTCCTGGTCCGGATGGTCTGCCCGCGGAATTTTACCGCTTCATGTGGCCAGATCTGAGGCCTGTTTTACTGAACCTTTTTAACGACTTGATGAACGACGCGCCTTTCCCGGATTCGTTCCGCGAAGGGAAAGTCGTCTTGCTTTGCAAAGATCGCGCCAACAAGGCTTCTCCAGCTGCGTGGCGTCCGATCACCGTCATCAACACGGACAGGAAACTGTTTGCGTCAATCCTCGTCTCGAGAACGTCAAAGGTCACCGGGTCCATCGTTGGCCCTAATCAGACGTGCGGGGTCAGGGGCCGCCAGCCTCTATATAATCTCGTGTTGATCCGCGACATCTTGCGGGATTATTCGGAACGTGAGGCGTCCGGCTTCTTGTTCGCTCTGGACTTTGAAAAGGCCTTCGACCGAGTGTCCCACCAATACCTCTGGGACACACTCACTCGCTTCGGTTTCGGTCGACGCTTTGTCGAAATCCTGGAAAATATGTATACCAAAAACACTAGTAAATTAACAATTAATACCCACCCGTCAGCTCCCTTCGAGGTCAACAGGGGTGTCCGTCAAGGCTGTCCTCTGTCTCCTAGTCTCTTCTGTCTCGCCCTCGAACCTTTCCTCTTCGCGGTGAGCCACTCTCCGTCGATTCGTGGTCTCCTGTGTCCCGGAGCTCCGGCTTCGGATCGCCAAGTTTACGCCGCGCACGCCGACGACGCAAACCTTTTGCTGGAAGACGTCGTGTCCGTCCGCGCCTCGATCAAGGTACTCGACGAGTTCTGCACGGTTTCTGGCGGCAAATTCAACGCCGCCAAAACTCAACTCGCTCGCGTAGGCAGAAGGATCCTGGAACGGGTCCCGACGACATTACCCGTAAAAGAAACGAACGATCCCGTTAAAATCTTGGGGATTCTTTTCACGCCCGAAGGAGTCGCTCCAGCCAACGAAACAAAATTCGTTACTCATTTCCGCGAATCGCTCGATTTCTGGGCTGATAATGAGTTTTGCTTTCGCACACGCTCGCAGTTAATCAAGCAAATCGCGTTACCGAAACTGACCTACCCCGTCCCTCTTGTGGACTTTTCCGTCACCGCCATCTCGACTGTCAACAAGGCCATTTTCTCGTTCGTTTGGGGAGACAAACAAGAACTTGTCGCGCGGCAAACTCTCTGCCTCGACTCCAAGGAAGGCGGTTTAGGAGTACCCCATCTCGAAAATGAGATTCGAGCTCTCGCCTTGACGCGTTACGCGTCGTGCTTGACCGCGACTGATCACCCAGTTCGCGCCACGGTGTCTTACCATCTGTCCACGAGCGCCAAGACCATCTTCAAGGTTCCTTGGAACGCCTCCGTCACCCACGCCGCTCACGTAAACGTAGACTACCTACCCGCCAAAGCAACGGCGATGTTGATTTTGGCTTCAAACCCTGACGTCGATTTCTTCAAAATTTCGAATAAAGGAGTAAAATCCATTCTCCAGTCTCTCTACCAGCCGCGGGTCGTGACTCTGCTTCCTCACGTTAATTGGACAGTCGCCTTCGGTCGTCTCTCCGGAAAAAGTATCACCGGTTCCCGGCGTGACTTCGCGTTCAAAGTTATGCACGGAGTTGTTCCCGTTCGCGACGTGCTCTACGGGCGCAACATGTGCAACACCCGTGCGTGCCCATTCTGCCCAAAAAGTGAGAGCCTCGAACACCTGCTCTACGAGTGCGTAAATCCGAAGTTGCTTCGGAATCGTGTGCGCGAGTTTCTCGGCGTCAAGTTTATAGGATGGAATACCATCAGATGCTTAACACCATTGCCAGTACCAAAAGGACTTATCAACGTTACTCTGATTCTGCTCGCCGAAGTGAATTTCCAAATATGGAAATCGAGAAACCGTCTAGTTTTCGAGAACAAGCGCGACACAGCCAATGTCATACTGGACCGCGTCCGTCTCCATCTCGCTATGCGGGCTCGTGCTGACAGGCTCCGATTGCACCCGGACCACTTCGTGGCACTATGGTGTAACGAGGCCAAACCACTAGTCGAAATCAACGGCAATACACTTAAATTGCTATTCTGAAAGTTCCTGGAAAATAAAACGTTAAAATTCAACTTCGCTGGAAAAATGTTAAAATTACACATACCTGGAAAAAATGTTAAAATTACACAAACCTGGAAAAAATGTTAAAATTACACAAACCTGGAAAAAATGTTAAAATTAAACTTACCTAGAAAAATGTTAAAATTAAACTTACCTGGAAAAAATGTTAAAATTCAACGTTAAAAGTCCACTTACTTTGAAAAATGTTAAAATTAAACTTACCTGGAAAAATGTTAAAATTAAACTTACCTGGAAAAATGTTAAAATTAAACTTACCTGGAAAAATTTTAAAATTAAACGTTAAAAGTCCACTTACCTAGAAAAATGTTAAAATTAAACGTTTAAAGTCCACTTACCTGGAAAAAAGTAAACATACCTGGAAAAATGTTAAAATTAAACTTACCTGGAAAAAATGTTAAAATTAAACTTACCTGGAAAACTTTTCAAATTAAACTTACCTGAAAAATAACGCTTAAAAGTAAACTTACCTGAAAAATAAAACGTTTAAAGAAACTTACTTGAGAAAAAAAGATTGAAATTACATTTGCCTGTAATGTGATACAACTTACCTGAAAAACAAGTACCTGACAATTAACATATTATAAAATCCTAGAAACAGTATTTCAACCTTACAGTATTTTCGATTTATTCTAATCATTGTAATTATATAATCATTTAAGTACTGATCTTTGCAAAGATCGCTATGTAAATATTTTTGAATTATTAATAAACAAATTCAAGTATCTGTTCTTATCAGCTTAATATCTGATACGGGTCCCATCGGGGCCCAAGATATTAAACTTATTTTTGGACGGCGGCGGAGAGGTCGGAGCTTGCTCCACCTCCGCCACGGGTTGGCCTGGTATTGCAGTTCTTCCAGGATCGGCCCACCTCGCTCAATGAATCTAAAATCAAACACCATATATATATATATATATATTCCTAACGTCATAAGAGGGAAAGTCGTCATTGGCTAGTAGATCATTTTGAAGATTCGGACGGATTTGTTTTGTAAATTTTACCATAATTGTCGTACGTTACCAACGGTATGATTTTTTAAGTCACTTTCGTTACTAACAGGAGACATGATTAGGAGTTCACAGCCGGCCGCTTTTCGACATTCGCGTTGGCAACACGTCTTCCCCTTTAAAAAAATTACCCCCTCCCAAATCATGGTAACTCCGTTCTCGAAACGGACACCATATAAGTTATTTACATCGAGTTACCTAGCGAGGATTGCGTAACTATCGCTGTAGAAATAGGGGACTGTTAAAAGCGGGATGGTTTGGAAAAAACGAGTTTTTGTGTTGCTGATGCCGGGGCGCCTACTACGCGGCAACCACGGTCAATTCGTAGTGCCATATCTCATGACACTTCTCTACAGCTGTTCTGGTAAGCGTGCAGGAGGAAACTCCGTATGATCATGATCTTACTTTTTCTAATTATCGATTAAGCACGGTTCCATGTTGCCACTTATTAAAAAAAAGACCCAGAGAAAACCGAAGATAAATTATCGCCTTGGCGAACTAGTTAGAAACAGCGTAAAAGAAAATATTTAAAAATACACAAATTTTATTAAAAAGACTCAAATACCGCGTTAATGGAAAAAAAGAGGGAGAGAGGAAGAGAGCAGCCACCGGCACGCCGTGTTCCCCGGTGGTCTCCCTCCCAAGAAATGACCCCACTCGACGCGGCTTACCGTCGTTGATAGGTCGAGAACCAATGTATTCCACGTGATATTACCGTTGACGGCTGAAAACGCTCGATGGCCGTCGATCTTTTTGTTTGAAATCAAGAAGTTGCCTTCTTTGGTCAGACGTGATGGTTATACACGCTGTCATCTCCAGCCACGAGCAATCTGCTTAAACATAATTATGAAATATATGAATGCTCAATCTCACTCTTTTTCTTTTTCAACCACCAAAGCCCCCTTTGCCGGTTATCGCTTCTCGGCCTTTTGGCTAAGATCAAAGTGTAGTATCTGTTTTCAATAGTGCTATACCGAGATCTTAGTCGGGGGGCGAGAAGTGTTTTTACGCCTGTTAAGCGAGTTTGCCTGCTCTCCGCTACGCTGAATCGTCAGTCGCTGCCGTTCCTGTCTCCAGCCCAGTTCCAGTTCCGGCGGTTGTTCCTGTTTTCCTGTTGCCGCTTGCTACAAACCAACAGTTCCTGAGTTCCGGTCTCCGCTTCGGCGGTCACCACCAACGTAGCCATGCCTGCCGTGCAGTCCTTGCCAGCAGCATCACAGTCCTCCTCTATGTCCTCAAAGAAGGCCACTGCACGTATAAAATTCGACGGTGTCGCCGTAGAAGATTTGGCTCTTGGCCTTTTCGACCACATTGGCCCCAAGTGTATTACGGTCTTCCAAATGATCGGGAAGGCGGAAGTCCAAGTCACGTTTAAAGACTTTATCTGCTACCAGAAAGCGGTGGATACCGGAATAATCATCGGCGAGAAACACCTCAACATCGTGGGCATTGCCGATCCGGTGACTCAAGTCACAGTTAAAAATGCACCTAGCTGGTGGGATCTCTCGTTCCTAAAAGCCAATCTCAAAAGCTATTGTGAAGTGATATCCGAGACGTGGGAGACCTTCCAACAAGGCCCCCTGAAGGATGTCCGAAACGGTAACCGCCGTCTTGAAGTCCGAATCAAGAGTCCAATCCCGAACCTGATGACCATCAGTGGACACCGAATCCAACTCGTTTATCAAGGCGTCCAACGCATGTGTTTTTACTGCCGCAAAGACAGTCATCAGGTTCGGGATTGTCCGAAGAAAAAAAGAAGGCTGGAACGACTCCAGAGAGCACAATACTTCAAGGCCAGAACCCTGTACACGATGATCCTGAAAACTTGAGGCACTCCGCACCTTCACCAGAAGCAAACGAGGCCGCCAACGATAACCCGGAAAAAATGGACGATGAAGCTTCAGGAACCGGAAGCTTCGAGGAGGGCGAAGATGGCTGGCGCCTCTCTCCGCCAGGGTCTTCCGGCACACCAGAAAAGGCCAACGGCTATTCCAATGCAGTGAAAACAGCATCTCATCAAGAACACAATCCAGAATCCTCTCCGGCGGTGAAAAAACCTGAAAAAACAAAAAGATTTAATTATGCACAAGTTTGGAAATATTGGGAAATGTCCGAGCAGGAACTTGAGGACTTTTGCCGTCGTGCAGAGGCCTTGCCTGCAACGCCTCCACGACTCCTTAAATGGCGCGAAGACGCATTAACCGAGGCACGCGCCTATCTTCAAAAGCACAAGAAACGTTCACCGAGTTCTCCATCTACAAGTCACCCTAAGAAAGGGAAAAAACAAGATCTATGCTAGGACTGTAATTATATTTTAAGTCACTTTTAAGTACCTTGACTTTTTTAATAAGTTGAAGTCTTTTAGTATAAAGGGTTTTTTAACAATCGTTTAATAAATACGTGCAATATCAATGGTGACATTTTATAGCTTGGGTTTTATTTGCTTTTAACTTTACATGTTTTTAATATTCTGGCTTGTCTTAATTTTTAAGACTAATTTTCGCGTTAATTGAAAAGTTCATATAGGTTCTTATGTATGTTAGCTTACCTAAAAAGTTCATGTAAATATTTCTATATACCTGTTAAACCCTAATGTTTAAAAGAAAATTATGCTTTGGTTTACAATTAGGCTAGCTTTGAAGTTATTAACGTTGAAATTAACCCAACCTGTAAAAAGTAAAAAAGTTAAATAATGAAAAAAAAAAATACTTACCTGTATGCCCCTAAAAAAGTACATACTCACCATTTGAGGTATCTTTACCCGTAAACAATTAACTTGGCGCTTCTGCCTATATAAACAGAAACCTTGAAGGAAATTATTCTTTCTATTTTGTAACTTGTAAATGTATACAGCTTTGTTCGCGCTAATTTAAAAGTTAATAACGCGAACAAATGTATTTTTTTGACTACGAATTTAAATAAACAAATTCAGTATCTGTTCTTATCAGCTTAATATCTGATACGGGTCCCATCGGGGCCCAAGATATTAAACTTATTTTTGGACGGCGGCGGAGAGGTCGGAGCTTGCTCCACCTCCGCCACGGGTTGGCCTGGTATTGCAGTTCTTCCAGGATCGGCCCACCTCGCTCAATGAATCTAAAATCAAACACCATATATATATATATATATATATATATATATATATATATATATATATATATATATATATATATATATATATATATATTCCTAACGTCATAAGAGGGAAAGTCGTCATTGGCTAGTAGATCATTTTGAAGATTCGGACGGATTTGTTTTGTAAATTTTACCATAATTGTCGTACGTTACCAACGGTATGATTTTTTAAGTCACTTTCGTTACTAACAGGAGACATGATTAGGAGTTCACAGCCGGCCGCTTTTCGACATTCGCGTTGGCAACACGTCTTCCCCTTTAAAAAAATTACCCCCTCCCAAATCATGGTAACTCCGTTCTCGAAACGGACACCATATAAGTTATTTACATCGAGTTACCTAGCGAGGATTGCGTAACTATCGCTGTAGAAATAGGGGACTGTTAAAAGCGGGATGGTTTGGAAAAAACGAGTTTTTGTGTTGCTGATGCCGGGGCGCGTACTACGCGGCAACCACGGTCAATTCGTAGTGCCATATCTCATGACACTTCTCTACAGCTGTTCTGGTAAGCGTGCAGGAGGAAACTCCGTATGATCATGATCTTACTTTTTCTAATTATCGATTAAGCACGGTTCCATGTTGCCACTTATTAAAAAAAAGACCCAGAGAAAACCGAAGATAAATTATCGCCTTGGCGAACTAGTTAGAAACAGCGTAAAAGAAAATATTTAAAAATACACAAATTTTATTAAAAAGACTCAAATACCGCGTTAATGGAAAAAAAGAGGGAGAGAGGAAGAGAGCAGCCACCGGCACGCCGTGTTCCCCGGTGGTCTCCCTCCCAAGAAATGACCCCACTCGACGCGGCTTACCGTCGTTGATAGGTCGAGAACCAATGTATTCCACGTGATATTACCGTTGACGGCTGAAAACGCTCGATGGCCGTCGATCTTTTTGTTTGAAATCAAGAAGTTGCCTTCTTTGGTCAGACGTGATGGTTATACACGCTGTCATCTCCAGCCACGAGCAATCTGCTTAAACATAATTATGAAATATATGAATGCTCAATCTCACTCTTTTTCTTTTTCAACCACCAAAGCCCCCTTTGCCGGTTATCGCTTCTCGGCCTTTTGGCTGAGATCAAAGTGTAGTATCTGTTTTGCAGTATTATTCCGCGATCTTAGTCGAGAGGCGAGAAGTGTTTTCTACGCCTTTGAGGCGAGTGTTCCTGCCTTGCCGCATGTTCCGTTGATGCTCCGATCCGATCCGCTCTGCTGTTGCCTGTTCCTGAAAAGAAAAGTACTTACCTGGTACTTACCGGCCGTTGCTGCTGACCCGCTCCACTGACGCCGCTCCTCCTTGGAGCTTCTCCTACCAGACGATATTCTCCTAGCCTGAAATGGCTACGGAGGAGAAGAAAAGATCCGCTCGACTGGAAATCGATGCCGGCTTTCTAGACGTGGCAAAAACCATCTACGACCATCTTGGACCAAAAAGCATAGATACACTACAACCTTTGGGTAAGGGAATCTTCCTGATTACGTTTACCACCTTGGCCTTCCTTCAAGAAGCTCTCTCATGCGACGACCTGAAAACTAATGAAAAGAAATGGAAACTTACCTCAATGGATGATGAAGGGATTTGGATTACCATCAAGAACATACCTAAATGGATCCAATGGGATTCAGTGATTAGTACCCTCCGACAATACGGTAATATTAAAACTTACCATTTCGACGAGTATCCTCAACTGAAGGGCGTAAAAAATGGCGACCGCTCGGTGAAGATTGTTATGGCGAAATCCATACCCAACGTTTTATTTTTTGGCCGCATCCGCGCCCTTATTTACTATAGAGGCGTTGTAAAAAAATGTTTCTTTTGCGACGAAGTGGGCCACACGGTTTCCTCGTGTGAAAAGAAGCAGGCTACGCTAGAAGAAAGACGCCCGGTTCCACTTGATGGCCAGGATCAATCTTCAACGAACGAACACGAGAGTGTACAAGAGACTGACGATAAAGAAAATCTGCCAGTAGCGCCTACTCCACAGAAAACTGCCAATTCCGGTATACCAGACCAGGAGGTTGCCGCAAGCACCTTAGAAGACTTAAGCAGCGAAAGTGAAAAAAGCGACTTCGAGACAAACGAACAAGACAACAGTACAGCTGACGGCCCCCGATGGGATCCAGCAACCTGGAGATTGGGCGACAATCCCGACTTAAAGAAATTAACCAGACAAGAACTACAAGTACTTCTCGAAAAAGTAAACAAGGAACCTCCAACCCGAAATGATTCTCTCAACTGGCACTTAGATGAACTCACAGACAACATCACCTCAATCCTCCAAAGTTATCCGAAACGCCGCAATAGCACCACTCCAATAAAAAAGAAAGCGAAAAAAGGCAAATCTATAAGTTAAGGTAGTACTTAAATTTTGAACGAAATCACGGTGTTTTAACTCTACAAGATAATTAGTGTTTTAACTCTTTGTAAATACTTACTATTTTAACTATACATTTTTTTACACTTTGAAAATATTTTTTTTATAGCTCTCTTTTGATAATTGTCTCTTTCTCTTCATTATTCTCCTTTTGTAAATTGCGGTTATCATGCAGTCAAAAAAATTAATAATAATGACCTGCTGTAATTTAAAAATAATTTAAAAAGCGGGAAATATACCTGACCAGGGTACTGTATTTTTATTGAAAAATAATAAACAAATTCAGTATCTGTTCTTATCAGCTTAATATCTGATACGGGTCCCATCGGGGCCCAAGATATTAAACTTATTTTTGGACGGCGGCGGAGAGGTCGGAGCTTGCTCCACCTCCGCCACGGGTTGGCCTGGTATTGCAGTTCTTCCAGGATCGGCCCACCTCGCTCAATGAATCTAAAATCAAACACCATATATATATATATATATATATATATATATATATATATATATATATATATATATATATATATATATATATATATATATATATATATATATATATTCCTAACGTCATAAGAGGGAAAGTCGTCATTGGCTAGTAGATCATTTTGAAGATTCGGACGGATTTGTTTTGTAAATTTTACCATAATTGTCGTACGTTACCAACGGTATGATTTTTTAAGTCACTTTCGCTACTAACAGGAGACATGATTAGGAGTTCACAGCCGGCCGCTTTTCGACATTCGCGTTGGCAACACGTCTTCCCCTTTAAAAAAATTACCCCCTCCCAAATCATGGTAACTCCGTTCTCGAAACGGACACCATATAAGTTATTTACATCGAGTTACCTAGCGAGGATTGCGTAACTATCGCTGTAGAAATAGGGGACTGTTAAAAGCGGGATGGTTTGGAAAAAACGAGTTTTTGTGTTGCTGATGCCGGGGCGCGTACTACGCGGCAACCACGGTCAATTCGTAGTGCCATATCTCATGACACTTCTCTACAGCTGTTCTGGTAAGCGTGCAGGAGGAAACTCCGTATGATCATGATCTTACTTTTTCTAATTATCGATTAAGCACGGTTCCATGTTGCCACTTATTAAAAAAAAGACCCAGAGAAAACCGAAGATAAATTATCGCCTTGGCGAACTAGTTAGAAACAGCGTAAAAGAAAATATTTAAAAATACACAAATTTTATTAAAAAGACTCAAATACCGCGTTAATGGAAAAAAGAGGGAGAGAGGAAGAGAGCAGCCACCGGCACGCCGTGTTCCCCGGTGGTCTCCCTCCCAAGAAATGACCCCACTCGACGCGGCTTACCGTCGTTGATAGGTCGAGAACCAATGTATTCCACGTGATATTACCGTTGACGGCTGAAAACGCTCGATGGCCGTCGATCTTTTTGTTTGAAATCAAGAAGTTGCCTTCTTTGGTCAGACGTGATGGTTATACACGCTGTCATCTCCAGCCACGAGCAATCTGCTTAAACATAATTATGAAATATATGAATGCTCAATCTCACTCTTTTTCTTTTTCAACCACCAAAGCCCCCTTTGCCGGTTATCGATTCTCGGCCTTTTGGCTAAGATCAAAGTGTAGTATCTGTTTCCAATATCAGTTCTATACCGCGATCTTAGTCTAAGCCGAGAAGTGTTTATACGCCTTTAAGGCGAGTTATACGTGCCTGCTCGTCTACCTGCCAAGCTGATTCGGCATTCTACACCGACCCAGTTCCTGTGCCAGTTGAAGTTCCTGTTCCTGCTCCTGCGTTCCAGTCGCTGTTTGGCTCATCCCAGCGGTTCCTGAGTATCCGGTTTCCGCTTCGGCGGTCACCACCATCGTCGCCATGCCTGCCGTGTCGTCGCTGCCGTGTAAACCACAGTCCGAACCTTCATCCTCCAAGAAGGCCACGGCAAGAATCAAGTTCGACGGGGTCAATGTAGAAGATTTGGCTGTAGCTCTTTTCGACTGCATTGGCCCCAAGAGTATCACCGTCTTCCAGATGATTGGAAAAGCGGAATGCCAGATCACCTTTAAAGATGCTTTCTGCTACCAGAAGGCTGTGGATGCCGGCATTATTGTCGGTGACAAGCACCTCAACATCGTTGGAGTCGCCGATCCGGTTACGCAGATAACAATCAAGGATGCTCCCAGCTGGTGGGAGCTACCCTTTCTGAAATCTGCCTTAAAGAATTATTGTGAGGTACTCTCAGAAACATGGGAAACATTTCAAAAAGGCCCGTTAAAAGACATCCGCAATGGAAATCGGCGTCTAGAAGTAAAGATCAAGAGTCCAATCCCGAACCTGATGACCATCAGCGGGCATCGCATCCAACTTGTCTATCAAGGTGTCCAGCGAATGTGTTTTTACTGCCGTAAAGACAGTCATCAGGTTCGGGATTGCCCGAAGAAGAAAAAGAAAAAAGCGCAATCAGCTCCAGAAAATTCGGACATCCAAGGACATATTCCAGCCCCCGAAGACACTGGCAACTTACGAAACTCGACCCCAGCACCGCTGGCAGAACGGGAAACCGCTACCGATGCTGCTGACCATCAAGAACAGATGGACGAATCTGTACCAGAAGTAGGGTGTTTTGAGGGGGGTGAAGATGGCTGGAGTCTCTCTTCGCCAAAGTCTTCCCTTAAAACATCTGAATTGCCAAAAATGTCTAACGGCTACGCAAACGCTGTGAAGACTCCGCCACAGCGCACACCCATTCCAGAGTCATCTCCCAACTCGAAACACCCAGTATACGAGAGTCCGATCTACGAACGAGATTGGCAGTTTTCAGAAATGACCGATTGCGAAATAGAGAACTTTTGCCAACGTGCAGGAAACTTTGTCACGGAGTCACCTGAGCTACTCAGATGGCGTGAAGACTTCCTAACTGAGGCACGTCAAACTTTGCAAACTCGCAGGAAACGAGTACAGACTTCCCCATCAGGAACATTTACCAAAAAAGGGAAAAAATAGGCCCTTATGGTGATATGTAAATATGTTTTTAAATTACTTTCTTAGTTTTAAATACGCTTTTATTGTAAATTTTAACTTTACAATTTTAAAAGTTCTTGTTATATACATTTTAATAGTTTATTGTATGCTTAATATGAATAACTCACCTGATACGTACCGCGGAACCTGTTTACCCTGTAAAAGAAAAATCAAAATTATTTAGACCCTATTGTACCAAAAAAAAAACTTACCTGATATACTTACCTTCAAAACTGTAGAACCTGAAAAACAAAAAGAAAAAATTAGAATTGTATGCTTAAATTTAAATTAATTTATAGGATACTAATACCTGAAGTAAATTATATTTACTTACCTTTACTCGACATGTAGATAACTGTAAATAGTATTGTAAATTATCGCGTCTAATTTTATTCTTGGACCGACAAGTATTTTTACGCTCGTTTAGTGCTTTGCCTGATGTATGCAACAATCCCTTTTTTGTTTAATACAGTGTTCGCGATAATTTAAATTTTTTAATAACGCGGACACTTGTAACCTTGACAACGAATTTTAAATAAACAAATTCAGTATCTGTTCTTATCAGCTTAATATCTGATACGGGTCCCATCGGGGCCCAAGATATTAAACTTATTTTTGGACGGCGGCGGAGAGGTCGGAGCTTGCTCCACCTCCGCCACGGGTTGGCCTGGTATTGCAGTTCTTCCAGGATCGGCCCACCTCGCTCAATGAATCTAAAATCAAACACCATATATATATATATATATATATATATATATATATATATATATATATATATATATATTCCTAACGTCATAAGAGGGAAAGTCGTCATTGGCTAGTAGATCATTTTGAAGATTCGGACGGATTTGTTTTGTAAATTTTACCATAATTGTCGTACGTTACCAACGGTATGATTTTTTAAGTCACTTTCGTTACTAACAGGAGACATGATTAGGAGTTCACAGCCGGCCGCTTTTCGACATTCGCGTTGGCAACACGTCTTCCCCTTTAAAAAAATTACCCCCTCCCAAATCATGGTAACTCCGTTCTCGAAACGGACACCATATAAGTTATTTACATCGAGTTACCTAGCGAGGATTGCGTAACTATCGCTGTAGAAATAGGGGACTGTTAAAAGCGGGATGGTTTGGAAAAAACGAGTTTTTGTGTTGCTGATGCCGGGGCGCGTACTACGCGGCAACCACGGTCAATTCGTAGTGCCATATCTCATGACACTTCTCTACAGCTGTTCTGGTAAGCGTGCAGGAGGAAACTCCGTATGATCATGATCTTACTTTTTCTAATTATCGATTAAGCACGGTTCCATGTTGCCACTTATTAAAAAAAAGACCCAGAGAAAACCGAAGATAAATTATCGCCTTGGCGAACTAGTTAGAAACAGCGTAAAAGAAAATATTTAAAAATACACAAATTTTATTAAAAAGACTCAAATACCGCGTTAATGGAAAAAAAGAGGGAGAGAGGAAGAGAGCAGCCACCGGCACGCCGTGTTCCCCGGTGGTCTCCCTCCCAAGAAATGACCCCACTCGACGCGGCTTACCGTCGTTGATAGGTCGAGAACCAATGTATTCCACGTGATATTACCGTTGACGGCTGAAAACGCTCGATGGCCGTCGATCTTTTTGTTTGAAATCAAGAAGTTGCCTTCTTTGGTCAGACGTGATGGTTATACACGCTGTCATCTCCAGCCACGAGCAATCTGCTTAAACATAATTATGAAATATATGAATGCTCAATCTCACTCTTTTTCTTTTTCAACCACCAAAGCCCCCTTTGCCGGTTATCGCTTCTCGGCCTTTTGGCTAAGATCAAAGTGAAGTATCTGTTTTCAATAGTTCTATACCGAGATCTTAGTCGGGGGGCGAGAAGTGTTTTACGCCTTTAGGCGAGTTTGCCTGCTCTCTGCCACGCTGAAGCGTCAGTCGCTGCCGTACCTGTCTCCAGCCCAGTTCCAGTTCCGGCTGTTGTTCCTGTTTGCCTGTTGCCGCTTGCTACAAACCAACGGTTCCTGAGTTCCGGTCTCCGCTTCGGCGGTTTCCACCAACTTTCGCCATGCCTCCTGTATCGTCGAAGTCGATTCCTGATGATCCTTCGATCTCCAAGAAGGCTACCGCACGAATAAAATTCGACGGGGTCAATGTGGAAGATTTGGCTGTCGCCCTTTTCGACTGCATTGGCCCCAAGAGCATCGAAGTGTTCCAGATGCTCGGAAAGCTGAATGTCAGATAACGTTTAAGAACGCTATCTGCTATCAGAAGGCCGTCGACGCCGGTATCATTGTCGGGGACAAGCATCTGGACATCGTGGGTGTCGCCGATCCTGTCACCCAGATCACGATAAAAGATGCTCCCTGCTGGTGGGAGTTATCATTTTTGAAGTCAGTATTAAAGAGCTACTGCGAGGTGGTTTCTGAATCATGGGAGAAATTCCAAAAAGGCCCGTTGAAGGATGTACGGAATGGGAACCGTCGCCTTGAAGTTAAACTCAAGAGCCCGATCCCGAACCTGATGACCATCAATGGACACCGCATCCAACTCGTTTACCAGGGCGTCCAGCGCATGTGCTTTTATTGCCGCAAAGACAATCATCAGGTTCGGGATTGCCCGAAGAAGAAAAGAAAAAAGGTGCAACCGACTCCAGAAAATTCTGGAATCCAAGGCCATATTCCGGTCCCCCAAAGACACTGGTAACTTGCGGAACGCGACCCCGCCACCACTGGCAGCCGGGGCAGCCGCCACAGACGCTGACGACCACCAAGATCAGATGGACGAATCTGTACCAGAAGAAGGATGTTTCGAGGGAGGTGAGGATGGCTGGAGTCTCACTTCACCAAGGTCTTCCCTTAAAACATCTGAATTGCCACAAATGTCCAACGGCTACGCAAACGCTGTGAAGACTCCGCCACAGCACATACCCGGTCTAGAATCCTTTCCCCATTCGAAACATTCAGTATATGAAGAACCAATCTACGAAAGAGATTGGAACTGGTCGGAAATGACCGACAAGGAAATAGAGAACTTTTGCCAGCGCGCAGGGAACTTTGTCACGGAATCACCTGAGCTTCTCAGATGGCGTGAAGAATTCTTAACTGAGGCACGTCTAACTTTGCAAACTCGCAGGAAACGAACACAGACTTCCCCATCAGGAACATTTACCAAAAAAGGGAAAAAATAGGCCCTTATTGCGATATGTAATTATGTTTTTAAATTACTTTCTTAGTTTTAAATACGCTTTTATTGTAAATTTTAACTTTACAATTTTAAAAGTTTTTTGTCGTGTAACTTTTAATAGTTTGTAGTTTAAAAAAAATGTATGCCTAAATATAGTACTCACCTGATACTTACCGTGGAACCGGGTTAACCTGTATAAAAGAAAAAAAAACTAGACAAAAAACTATTTTAGACCCTATTGTAAAAAACTTTACCTGATATATACTTACCTTAAAAAGATATACACCCTGAAAACATGAAAAGAAATTAATAAGAATTTTATGGTTAAATTTAAATTAATGTTAAAGGATATTAACACCAGAAGTAAATAATTTTTACTTACCTTAAATAAGAACTTCGCTCGACATGTAGATAACCTGTAAATATAATTTTATTATCACGATTAACCTTTTATTTAATCAAAAGTGTAAAGTATTTTTAACGCTCGTTAGTACTGCGACAGATGTATGGAAAATGTTTTTATTTTTTGCTTAACTACAGTGTTCGTGATAAATTAACTATTAATAACGCGAACATTTGTAACCTAGACCAGAATTTCAAATAAACAAATTCAGTATCTGTTCTTATCAGCTTAATATCTGATACGGGTCCCATCGGGGCCCAAGATATTAAACTTATTTTTGGACGGCGGCGGAGAGGTCGGAGCTTGCTCCACCTCCGCCACGGGTTGGCCTGGTATTGCAGTTCTTCCAGGATCGGCCCACCTCGCTCAATGAATCTAAAATCAACCACCATATATATATATATATATATATATATATATATATATATTCCTAACGTCATAAGAGGGAAAGTCGTCATTGGCTAGTAGATCATTTTGAAGATTCGGACGGATTTGTTTTGTAAATTTTACCATAATTGTCGTACGTTACCAACGGTATGATTTTTTAAGTCACTTTCGTTACTAACAGGAGACATGATTAGGAGTTCACAGCCGGCCGCTTTTCGACATTCGCGTTGGCAACACGTCTTCCCCTTTAAAAAAATTACCCCCTCCCAAATCATGGTAACTCCGTTCTCGAAACGGACACCATATAAGTTATTTACATCGAGTTACCTAGCGAGGATTGCGTAACTATCGCTGTAGAAATAGGGGACTGTTAAAAGCGGGATGGTTTGGAAAAAAACGAGTTTTTGTGTTGCTGATGCCGGGGCGCGTACTACGCGGCAACCACGGTCAATTCGTAGTGCCATATCTCATGACACTTCTCTACAGCTGTTCTGGTAAGCGTGCAGGAGGAAACTCCGTATGATCATGATCTTACTTTTTCTAATTATCGATTAAGCACGGTTCCATGTTGCCACTTATTAAAAAAAAGACCCAGAGAAAACCGAAGATAAATTATCGCCTTGGCGAACTAGTTAGAAACAGCGTAAAAGAAAATATTTAAAAATACACAAATTTTATTAAAAAGACTCAAATACCGCGTTAATGGAAAAAAAGAGGGAGAGAGGAAGAGAGCAGCCACCGGCACGCCGTGTTCCCCGGTGGTCTCCCTCCCAAGAAATGACCCCACTCGACGCGGCTTACCGTCGTTGATAGGTCGAGAACCAATGTATTCCACGTGATATTACCGTTGACGGCTGAAAACGCTCGATGGCCGTCGATCTTTTTGTTTGAAATCAAGAAGTTGCCTTCTTTGGTCAGACGTGATGGTTATACACGCTGTCATCTCCAGCCACGAGCAATCTGCTTAAACATAATTATGAAATATATGAATGCTCAATCTCACTCTTTTTCTTTTTCAACCACCAAAGCCCCCTTTGCCGGTTATCGCTTCTCGGCCTTTTGGCTAAGATCAAAGTGTAGATCGCTTCTCGGCCTTTTGGCTAAGATCAAAGTGTAGTATCTGTTTCCAGCTATTTCGCTAAAAATCTTGGCCGAAAGGCCGTCAAGCGAGTTTTCCCAGCTCTCAAACTGGTTCCTGCGATGCTGTCTTACCTGCCGGTATCCTGACGTCACTGTTCCTGTTCCTGTTGCTGCTCCTGAAGCTGTCGCTGCTGTTTCCGGTTCCGTTGCTGCTCCTGTTCCTGGTCCTGGTTCGGCTGCTACTTACCTGTCGCTGCTAGTTTCTTGTCTCTTCGCCGACGGCTCTCGGGGATCGCCCTCTGGTGGTTCCTGGGTTCGTCTACCGTTGTCTCTTGACGTCCGCAGTGGTGGAAGCCATGCCCGCTGCTTCGTCCAAGATGCCTGACTTGTCCGCTGCTGATCTGAAAAAGAATACGGCGAGAATTAAGTTTGAAGATGTTCCAGTTGATGATCTGGCTTCGGCCCTTCTCAACCACATCGGCCAGCAATGCATTGACGTTTTCCAGTTAATCGGAAAGTCCGAAGTGCAAATCACGTTCAAGGACGTTGAAAGTTTTCAAAAGGCTGTCGACTCCGGAGTCATTGTCGGAGACCGTCATCTAGATGTCACGAGTATCGTAGACCCTGTCCGCCACATCACTGTTCAAGGAGTTCCAAGTTGGTGGGCCCTGTCAATCCTTAAGACAGCCCTCCGTAACCATTGCGATGTCCAATCGGAGACATGGGAGACCTTCCAGAAGGGGCCTCTAAAGGGTCTCAAGACCGGCACGAGACGCTTGGCCGTAAAGTTTAAGTCCGCCATCCCGAACCTCATGACAATCCAAGGTCAACGCATCCAAATCACGTACGAGGGCGTGCACAGGATGTGCTTCTATTGCCGCAAGGACAGCCACCAGGTGCGTGACTGTCCGAAAAAACGGCGAAAGGCTCTCTCAGCTGGGGAGCCGAATAGTGAGTCACCACCCGAAAGCGACGGACCAAGTGGGGAAGACGCTGATGGCGGTGCTCCGGAGACCAAGGTCGGAGACGAAGTGGGGGAGATCCCGGACCGGCCAAATCTGGAAACTAATGACAATACGGCTCAAGAGCATCACCCATCCGATCCATCCGTCAACAAAATAAGCAGACACTGCACCGATCTTATATGGACTGTTGAGGACGAAAACTTTCTTAAGAAGTTTTTGCCCAATGACTTCGAAAAATACGTAGCGGAACTCAACGCATTTAACGACTTATCATCGGCCAGGAGGCTTTTCCTGATCAAGCGAGCCACAGCCTTAAGAAAGACAATCAACAAAAGGCGCCAGAGTTCCTCTCCGGGGGATAAATCCAGGACTGAAAAGAGGGTTAACGTCGGAAGCAAGACCACGGCCGACGCCGTTAAAGCGAAAACCAGTGCCGAGGTGTACGATGACTACGTAACGTACTGATTTTTAAGAATTTTTTTATATATTTCGCGTTTTTTAGAAATATAGCTTAAATTGTTCGATATGCTTTTTGTTTTTAGTTACATTGTAAAAAGTAAAGTCTGAATGAGTTTTAAATTAATTGTACTTACCTGAATTTTACAAAATACCTGTTAAAAAAAAACATAGTTAAACTTACCTTTTGTGACAACTCTGTAAAGAGAAAAATTGTTTTAGTGTTTTTGAAAATTTGACCTGCTTTTTTCCGCGATAATTTAATTTTAATTTAACCGCGGAAAAAAGTATTTTTGACAGGAATTTCAAATAAACAAATTCAGTATCTGTTCTTATCAGCTTAATATCTGATACGGGTCCCATCGGGGCCCAAGATATTAAACTTATTTTTGGACGGCGGCGGAGAGGTCGGAGCTTGCTCCACCTCCGCCACGGGTTGGCCTGGTATTGCAGTTCTTCCAGGATCGGCCCACCTCGCTCAATGAATCTAAAATCAAACACCATATATATATATATATATATATATATATATATATATTCCTAACGTCATAAGAGGGAAAGTCGTCATTGGCTAGTAGATCAT
This sequence comes from Leiobunum rupestre, assembly GCF_980474605.1. Taxonomy (NCBI): domain Eukaryota; kingdom Metazoa; phylum Arthropoda; class Arachnida; order Opiliones; family Sclerosomatidae; genus Leiobunum; species Leiobunum rupestre. The sequence goes on along the minus strand of NC_143392.1, from coordinate 54,724,393 downwards.
TTTGAAGATTCGGACGGATTTGTTTTGTAAATTTTACCATAATTGTCGTACGTTACCAACGGTATGATTTTTTAAGTCACTTTCGTTACTAACAGGAGACATGATTAGGAGTTCACAGCCGGCCGCTTTTCGACATTCGCGTTGGCAACACGTCTTCCCCTTTAAAAAAATTACCCCCTCCCAAATCATGGTAACTCCGTTCTCGAAACGGACACCATATAAGTTATTTACATCGAGTTACCTAGCGAGGATTGCGTAACTATCGCTGTAGAAATAGGGGACTGCTAAAAGCGGGATGGTTTGGAAAAAACGAGTTTTTGTGTTGCTGATGCCGGGGCGCGTACTACGCGGCAACCACGGTCAATTCGTAGTGCCATATCTCATGACACTTCTCTACAGCTGTTCTGGTAAGCGTGCAGGAGGAAACTCCGTATGATCATGATCTTACTTTTTCTAATTATCGATTAAGCACGGTTCCATGTTGCCACTTATTAAAAAAAAGACCCAGAGAAAACCGAAGATAAATTATCGCCTTGGCGAACTAGTTAGAAACAGCGTAAAAGAAAATATTTAAAAATACACAAATTTTATTAAAAAGACTCAAATACCGCGTTAATGGAAAAAAAGAGGGAGAGAGGAAGAGAGCAGCCACCGGCACGCCGTGTTCCCCGGTGGTCTCCCTCCCAAGAAATGACCCCACTCGACGCGGCTTACCGTCGTTGATAGGTCGAGAACCAATGTATTCCACGTGATATTACCGTTGACGGCTGAAAACGCTCGATGGCCGTCGATCTTTTTGTTTGAAATCAAGAAGTTGCCTTCTTTGGTCAGACGTGATGGTTATACACGCTGTCATCTCCAGCCACGAGCAATCTGCTTAAACATAATTATGAAATATATGAATGCTCAATCTCACTCTTTTTCTTTTTCAACCACCAAAGCCCCCTTTGCCGGTTATCGCTTCTCGGCCTTTTGGCTAAGATCAAAGTGAAGTATCTGTTTTCAATAGTTCTATACCGAGATCTTAGTCGGGGGGCGAGAAGTGTTTTACGCATATAAGGCGAGTTTGCCTGCTCTCTGCTACGCTGAATCATCAGTTGCTGCCGTTCCTGCCTTCAGTCCAGTTCCACATCTGGCTGCTGTTCCTGTTCTCCTGTTGCCGCTTGCTACAAACCAACGGTTCCTGAGCTCCGGTCTCCGCTTCGGCGGGCGCCACCATCGTCGCCATGCCTGCCGTGACGTCGAAGCTGTCCAATTCGCAGTCCTTGCCGTCGACCTCGAAACAGGCCACCGCAAGAATCAAGTTTGACGGGGTCAATATTGAAGATTTGGCTGTAGCCCTTTTTGAATATATTGGCCCCAAAAGCATCACAGTTTTCCAGATGATTGGAAAAGCCGAAGCGTAAATCACGTTCAAGGATAACTTATGTTATCAGAAAGCCGTTGACACCGGAATTATAATAGGAGATAAACATCTCAACATTGTTGGAGTCGCCGATCCGGTGACACAAATCACCTTAAAAGATGCTCCCAGCTGGTGGGACCTTCCGTTCCTGAAAACCTCCCTCAGGAACTACTGCGAAGTCCTGTCGGAATCATGGGAAACGTTCCAGAAAGGCCCATTGAAGGACGTCCGTAATGGCAATCGGCGTTTGGAAGTCAAAGTCAAGAACCCGATCCCGAACCTGATGACCATCAGTGGACACCGTGTACAAATTGTCTATCAAGGGGTACAACGGATGTGTTTTTACTGCCGTAAAGACAGTCATCAGGTTCGGGATTGCCCGAAGAAGAACAAGACTCGTTCGACTCCAGTAAAGACGGACATTCAACGTCAGGATCAAGATCCTGTACCTGAGAATCCTGACAATGTAGGGAGGTCGACCTTGTTACCAGTAGCAGACGAAGCATCCGCCACCGACGCTACAGACATTCAAGAAAACATGGACGTAGGAACTCAAGGAGCAGTCAACTTCGAGGAGTGTAACGATGGCTGGCGCCTCTCTCCGTCAGGGTCTCCCTTTACGGTACCCGAATCACCAGCAAAGTCTAACAACTACGCGAATGCCGTGAAAACGCCACCGCAACGGTATTCCGATCCGGAGTCCTCTCCACCCCGCCAAGAACCAGATAAGGAGTCCTCTCCAAATGTACAACATCCAGATACGAAAATTCCGATTTACAAACAAGAGTGGACCTTTTGGGAAATGTCCCACGAAGAATTAGAGGACTTTTGCCGTCGTGCACAGGACTTGGTCACCACATCGCCAGGAGTAATGAGATGGCGTGAAAAATCATTGCACAGGGCACGCATATGCTTGCAAAATCGCAGGAAGCGTACCCAGACTTCCCCATCTGGAGCGCACGCCAAAAAAGGAAAAAAATAGGCCCTTAACAGGATATGTAAATATGTTTTTAATGACTCTAAGTTTTAACTTTAAGTTTTAATACGCTTTTAACTTTACATTATTTAAAGTTTTGATTTTTTTAAAATATTAATTGTTTAGATATATATATAAAAAAAATATATATAGTATGCTTAAATGTAATACTCACCGTATCCTTACCTCGGAACCTGTTTACCCTGTAAAAATGAAAAGAAAATTGTAAAAAAAAAAAAAAAATATGCCTAGAATGTGAAAATCAAAAGAAAAACCACTTACCTTGACCAAAAAACCAGTTAATTAGTAATTTTGCTGTTTTTGGGGGAAAAAAATACAGTCCCCTTTTGAATGTAATTACTTACCTTTTTTAAAATGGTGCTACGTCCGAAATACGGAAAATCGTTTTCTTGTTTCAAACAGTGTTCGCGCTAATTTAATTTTTAATAACGCGGGCATTTGTAAATCTGACTATGAATTTCAAATAAACAAATTCAGTATCTGTTCTTATCAGCTTAATATCTGATACGGGTCCCATCGGGGCCCAAGATATTAAACTTATTTTTGGACGGCGGCGGAGAGGTCGGAGCTTGCTCTACCTCCGCCACGGGTTGGCCTGGTATTGCAGTTCTTCCAGGATCGGCCCACCTCGCTCAATGAATCTAAAATCAAACACCATATATATATATATATATATATATATATATATATATATATATATATATATATATATATATATTCCTAACGTCATAAGAGGGAAAGTCGTCATTGGCTAGTAGATCATTTTGAAGATTCGGACGGATTTGTTTTGTAAATTTTACCATAATTGTCGTACGTTACCAACGGTATGATTTTTTAAGTCACTTTCGTTACTAACAGGAGACATGATTAGGAGTTCACAGCCGGCCGCTTTTCGACATTCGCGTTGGCAACACGTCTTCCCCTTTAAAAAAATTACCCCCTCCCAAATCATGGTAACTCCGTTCTCGAAACGGACACCATATAAGTTATTTACATCGAGTTACCTAGCGAGGATTGCGTAACTATCGCTGTAGAAATAGGGGACTGTTAAAAGCGGGATGGTTTGGAAAAAACGAGTTTTTGTGTTGCTGATGCCGGGGCGCGTACTACGCGGCAACCACGGTCAATTCGTAGTGCCATATCTCATGACACTTCTCTACAGCTGTTCTGGTAAGCGTGCAGGAGGAAACTCCGTATGATCATGATCTTACTTTTTCTAATTATCGATTAAGCACGGTTCCATGTTGCCACTTATTAAAAAAAAGACCCAGAGAAAACCGAAGATAAATTATCGCCTTGGCGAACTAGTTAGAAACAGCGTAAAAGAAAATATTTAAAAATACACAAATTTTATTAAAAAGACTCAAATACCGCGTTAATGGAAAAAAAGAGGGAGAGAGGAAGAGAGCAGCCACCGGCACGCCGTGTTCCCCGGTGGTCTCCCTCCCAAGAAATGACCCCACTCGACGCGGCTTACCGTCGTTGATAGGTCGAGAACCAATGTATTCCACGTGATATTACCGTTGACGGCTGAAAACGCTCGATGGCCGTCGATCTTTTTGTTTGAAATCAAGAAGTTGCCTTCTTTGGTCAGACGTGATGGTTATACACGCTGTCATCTCCAGCCACGAGCAATCTGCTTAAACATAATTATGAAATATATGAATGCTCAATCTCACTCTTTTTCTTTTTCAACCACCAAAGCCCCCTTTGCCGGTTATCGCTTCTTGGCCTTTTGGCTAAGATCAAAGTGAAGTATCTGTTTTCAATAGTTCTATACCGAGATCTTAGTCGGGGGGCGAGAAGTGTTTTACGCATATAAGGCGAGTTTGCCTGCTCTCTGCTACGCTGAATCATCAGTTGCTGCCGTTCCTGCCTTCAGTCCAGTTCCACATCTGGCTGCTGTTCCTGTTCTCCTGTTGCCGCTTGCTACAAACCAACGGTTCCTGAGCTCCGGTCTCCGCTTCGGCGGTCGCCACCATCGTCGCCATGCCTGCCGTGACGTCGAAGCTGTCCAATTCGCAGTCCTTGCCGTCGACCTCGAAACAGGCCACCGCAAGAATCAAGTTTGACGGGGTCAATATTGAAGATTTGGCTGTAGCCCTTTTTGAATATATTGGCCCCAAAAGCATCACAGTTTTCCAGATGATTGGAAAAGCCGAAGCGTAAATCACGTTCAAGGATAACTTATGTTATCAGAAAGCCGTTGACACCGGAATTATAATAGGAGATAAACATCTCAACATTGTTGGAGTCGCCGATCCGGTGACACAAATCACCTTAAAAGATGCTCCCAGCTGGTGGGACCTTCCGTTCCTGAAAACCTCCCTCAGGAACTACTGCGAAGTCCTGTCGGAATCATGGGAAACGTTCCAGAAAGGCCCATTGAAGGACGTCCGTAATGGCAATCGGCGTTTGGAAGTCAAAGTCAAGAACCCGATCCCGAACCTGATGACCATCAGTGGACACCGTGTACAAATTGTCTATCAAGGGGTACAACGGATGTGTTTTTACTGCCGTAAAGACAGTCATCAGGTTCGGGATTGCCCGAAGAAGAACAAGACTCGTTCGACTCCAGTAAAGACGGACATTCAACGTCAGGATCAAGATCCTGTACCTGAGAATCCTGACAATGTAGGGAGGTCGACCTTGTTACCAGTAGCAGACGAAGCATCCGCCACCGACGCTACAGACATTCAAGAAAACATGGACGTAGGAACTCAAGGAGCAGTCAACTTCGAGGAGTGTAACGATGGCTGGCGCCTCTCTCCGTCAGGGTCTCCCTTTACGGTACCCGAATCACCAGCAAAGTCTAACAACTACGCGAATGCCGTGAAAACGCCACCGCAACGGTATTCCGATCCGGAGTCCTCTCCACCCCGTCAAGAACCAGATAAGGAGTCCTCTCCAAATGTACAACATCCAGATACGAAAATTCCGATTTACAAACAAGAGTGGACCTTTTGGGAAATGTCCCACGAAGAATTAGAGGACTTTTGCCGTCGTGCACAGGACTTGGTCACCACATCGCCAGGAGTAATGAGATGGCGTGAAAAATCATTGCACAGGGCACGCATATGCTTGCAAAATCGCAGGAAGCGTACCCAGACTTCCCCATCTGGAGCGCACGCCAAAAAAGGAAAAAAATAGGCCCTTAACAGGATATGTAAATATGTTTTTAATGACTCTAAGTTTTAACTTTAAGTTTTAATACGCTTTTAACTTTACATTATTTAAAGTTTTGATTTTTTTAAAATATTAATTGTTTAGATATATATATAAAAAAAATATATATAGTATGCTTAAATGTAATACTCACCGTATCCTTACCTCGGAACCTGTTTACCCTGTAAAAATGAAAAGAAAATTGTAAAAAAAAAAAAAAAAATATGCCTAGAATGTGAAAATCAAAAGAAAAACCACTTACCTTGACCAAAAAACCAGTTAATTAGTAATTTTGCTGTTTTTGGGGGAAAAAAATACAGTCCCCTTTTGAATGTAATTACTTACCTTTTTTAAAATGGTGCTACGTCCGAAATACGGAAAATCGTTTTCTTGTTTCAAACAGTGTTCGCGCTAATTTAATTTTTAATAACGCGGGCATTTGTAAATCTGACTATGAATTTCAAATAAACAAATTCAGTATCTGTTCTTATCAGCTTAATATCTGATACGGGTCCCATCGGGGCCCAAGATATTAAACTTATTTTTGGACGGCGGCGGAGAGGTCGGAGCTTGCTCTACCTCCGCCACGGGTTGGCCTGGTATTGCAGTTCTTCCAGGATCGGCCCACCTCGCTCAATGAATCTAAAATCAAACACCATATATATATATATATATATATATATATATATATATATATATATATATTCCTAACGTCATAAGAGGGAAAGTCGTCATTGGCTAGTAGATCATTTTGAAGATTCGGACGGATTTGTTTTGTAAATTTTACCATAATTGTCGTACGTTACCAACGGTATGATTTTTTAAGTCACTTTCGTTACTAACAGGAGACATGATTAGGAGTTCACAGCCGGCCGCTTTTCGACATTCGCGTTGGCAACACGTCTTCCCCTTTAAAAAAATTACCCCCTCCCAAATCATGGTAACTCCGTTCTCGAAACGGACACCATATAAGTTATTTACATCGAGTTACCTAGCGAGGATTGCGTAACTATCGCTGTAGAAATAGGGGACTGTTAAAAGCGGGATGGTTTGGAAAAAACGAGTTTTTGTGTTGCTGATGCCGGGGCGCGTACTACGCGGCAACCACGGTCAATTCGTAGTGCCATATCTCATGACACTTCTCTACAGCTGTTCTGGTAAGCGTGCAGGAGGAAACTCCGTATGATCATGATCTTACTTTTTCTAATTATCGATTAAGCACGGTTCCATGTTGCCACTTATTAAAAAAAAGACCCAGAGAAAACCGAAGATAAATTATCGCCTTGGCGAACTAGTTAGAAACAGCGTAAAAGAAAATATTTAAAAATACACAAATTTTATTAAAAAGACTCAAATACCGCGTTAATGGAAAAAAAGAGGGAGAGAGGAAGAGAGCAGCCACCGGCACGCCGTGTTCCCCGGTGGTCTCCCTCCCAAGAAATGACCCCACTCGACGCGGCTTACCGTCGTTGATAGGTCGAGAACCAATGTATTCCACGTGATATTACCGTTGACGGCTGAAAACGCTCGATGGCCGTCGATCTTTTTGTTTGAAATCAAGAAGTTGCCTTCTTTGGTCAGACGTGATGGTTATACACGCTGTCATCTCCAGCCACGAGCAATCTGCTTAAACATAATTATGAAATATATGAATGCTCAATCTCACTCTTTTTCTTTTTCAACCACCAAAGCCCCCTTTGCCGGTTATCGCTTCTCGGCCTTTTGGCTAAGATCAAAGTGTAGTATCTGTTTCCAGCTATTTCGCTAAAATCTTGGCCGAAAGGCGGTCAAGCGAGTATTCCAGCTATCCAGCTAGCTCCTGTAATGCTGACTTACCTGCCGGTACCCTGACGTCTCCGTTCCTGTTCCGGCTCTTGAAGTTGCCGCTGCTGTTTCCGGTTCCGTTGCTGTTCCTGATTCCGCTGCTGTTCCTGATCCTGGTGCCGCTGCTACTTACCTGTCGCTGCTGTTCCGGGTCTCCACGCTGTATCCTGACTTGGCTGTCTCTTGCCATTGCTTCCTGACGCTGTTCCTTCCTGGGACTGACATTAACCCGACGACCTCTCCGTAGCCATCATGGCTGCAGAGGTAAAAAAGAGAACCGCTCGACTGGATGTCGATTCTGGCTTCATTGACGTTGCTCGGGCTTTCCTCGAAAAACTCGGACCCGAGTCTATCGAAACGTTGCAACCTGTGGGTAAAGAGGCATTCCTACTTACCTTCACAACTCTGGCTTTCCTGCAGCAAGCGGTCTCCTATGGAGAAATATTAATCGGGAACAAATCATGTAAAGTTACCAGTGTTGAAGATGACGGCATCTGGCTGACGATCAAAAACTTACCATCATGGATTCAATGGGACGCCATTTTGACGAACCTAAGACAATACGGCGAAATAAAAGCTCACCGCCTGGACGAATACAAGGAGCTTAAAGGAATTAAAAATGGGGACCGTTCAGTAAAAATAAAAATGGCCAAAACAATACCTAATGTGCTTTATTTCGGGCGAAGTAGAGCACTTGTATACTATTCAGGAGTGGCAAAGAAATGCTTCTTTTGCGACCAGGAGGGGCACGTTGCCTCTACCTGTGAGGCAAAGAAGACCAAGGTGACGGACCAGTCGCAAAAGGCCACAGGAGTGCAGGGACACCCAATCACTACCCAAGACGAAGACCAAGAGAGAGAAGAACCCATAACAGAACCGGCAACACCACTAAAGACACCACCCAGCGAACACCAAGAACCACTGCCCCAAGAACATATCAAAGGACTTTATGTCAGCCCAGAAAAACTAAAAGCAATCAGCAACTACTCGCAGGCCCAACTTCGGGGATTTCTGAAATATATCCAGACCACGGACGAAATAAACGATATACGGAGGCAGATGTTTATCACGCTCATCAACAAAGAACAGGAGAAATTCTCAAAACGACGAATGCCCAACTCTCCGGAAAAAGCAACAAAGAAAGGGAAGACACAAAATGAAGAACAAACATATGCTAGCGCCACCGGAAGCACACCTGATAAAGACTTGTATGCAGCATACGTAACTTATTGAACTCTCTTATTTTTCATAAAAGGCAAAATTTAATTTCAAAAGCGTGCTAAATTCCATTTTTATTCATTTATATTCATTTACTTTTGTGTACTTTTATCTGGTTTTAACTCTATGTTATCCCTGAAAAAAAATTTTAATTTTAAGAAAATAATGATACTCACCTTGTTATATAAAAAACCATTTATACTTACCTTGACGTTTGAAGAAAAAAACCAAAACCTAAAAAACGAAAAATGAAACTAATTTTATCTTGTTCGCGCTAATTTAATGTAATTAAACGCGAACATTTGTAAATTTGTAAATTTGACTGAAAATTAATAAAATATTTCAGTATCTGTTCTCTGGTCCCTGTTGTCTCCAGTACCATCACCAAAGAAAACTGAACCCTCCACCATAGTCAAAGGGTACGCCGACGCTGTTAAGTCTCCTCAGCGTTCGCCGAAATCTGATCCTCCAACACCAAAGGAACCCAAACAAGAAGTGGAAATTTACGCCCGCGATTGGAATTTCGCTATAATGTCAAAACAAGAAATTGAAAACTTCATTCGGCGTGCCAAAGCATTAACATCCAAGGACACCAAAATCATAAACTGGCGAAGCAACACTCTAGCGATGGCTGAGAGAATACTGAAGAACCGTTCTAAACGACCTCATAGCCCTCCTCGTGACAAAGACCCAAAAAAAGGGAAGAATTAGTACCTCGTTTTGAGCTGTAAATATGTTTTTAATAACTCTTTTAAGTTTTATGTATACTTTTAATTCTTTAATTTTAAGTTTACATTTTTATATGTTTTGGGCCTTTTAATTGGTATTTAGTTATAAATAGGGGACATTTTGTAATCTGGTACGCTGGATCTCTGTAAAAAAAAACATATGAATATTTTTTACGTTAAAGTTAAAAAGAAAGGAAAAAATACTTACCTTAGTTTAAAATACAGAAAAATAAAATATAGTTAAAATTTATACTTACCTTGTTAAAACATAGAGAAAAATAGTTAAAAATTATACTTACTTGCTTTGTTAAAAAAATATAGGAAAAATAGGTTAAACCCATACTTACCTTGACGTTTTTTACAAAAAAAACAAACCTGAAAAAAGAAATAACTGTTTTTTGACAATGTTCGCGCTAATTTAAATGCTAATAACGCGACCATTTTTGTAACCATGACAAATGAATTTCAAATAAACAAATTCAGTATCTGTTCTTATCAGCTTAATATCTGATACGGGTCCCATCGGGGCCCAAGATATTAAACTTATTTTTGGACGGCGGCGGAGAGGTCGGAGCTTGCTCCACCTCCGCCACGGGTTGGCCTGGTATTGCAGTTCTTCCAGGATCGGCCCACCTCGCTCAATGAATCTAAAATCAAACACCATATATATATATATATATATATATATATATATATATATATATATATATATATATATATTCCTAACGTCATAAGAGGGAAAGTCGTCATTGGCTAGTAGATCATTTTGAAGATTCGGACGGATTTGTTTTGTAAATTTTACCATAATTGTCGTACGTTACCAACGGTATGATTTTTTAAGTCACTTTCGTTACTAACAGGAGACATGATTAGGAGTTCACAGCCGGCCGCTTTTCGACATTCGCGTTGGCAACACGTCTTCCCCTTTAAAAAAATTACCCCCTCCCAAATCATGGTAACTCCGTTCTCGAAACGGACACCATATAAGTTATTTACATCGAGTTACCTAGCGAGGATTGCGTAACTATCGCTGTAGAAATAGGGGACTGTTAAAAGCGGGATGGTTTGGAAAAAACGAGTTTTTGTGTTGCTGATGCCGGGGCGCGTACTACGCGGCAACCACGGTCAATTCGTAGTGCCATATCTCATGACACTTCTCTACAGCTGTTCTGGTAAGCGTGCAGGAGGAAACTCCGTATGATCATGATCTTACTTTTTCTAATTATCGATTAAGCACGGTTCCATGTTGCCACTTATTAAAAAAAAGACCCAGAGAAAACCGAAGATAAATTATCGCCTTGGCGAACTAGTTAGAAACAGCGTAAAAGAAAATATTTAAAAATACACAAATTTTATTAAAAAGACTCAAATACCGCGTTAATGGAAAAAAAGAGGGAGAGAGGAAGAGAGCAGCCACCGGCACGCCGTGTTCCCCGGTGGTCTCCCTCCCAAGAAATGACCCCACTCGACGCGGCTTACCGTCGTTGATAGGTCGAGAACCAATGTATTCCACGTGATATTACCGTTGACGGCTGAAAACGCTCGATGGCCGTCGATCTTTTTGTTTGAAATCAAGAAGTTGCCTTCTTTGGTCACACGTGATGGTTATACACGCTGTCATCTCCAGCCACGAGCAATCTGCTTAAACATAATTATGAAATATATGAATGCTCAATCTCACTCTTTTTCTTTTTCAACCACCAAAGCCCCCTTTGCCGGTTATCGCTTCTCGGCCTTTTGGCTAAGATCAAAGTGTAGTATCTGTTCTTAGCTATTTCGCTGAAATCTTGGCCGAAAGGCCGTTAAGCGACGTATACGCTTCTCAGCCTGTTCCTGCGATGCTGACTTACCTGCCGGTATCCTGACGTGCCTGTTCCTGTTCCTGCTTCCGAAGCTGCTGCCGCTGTTCCTGGTTCCGCTGCTGTTCCTGGTTCCGCTGCTGATCCTGGTTCCGCTGCTGATCCTGGTTCCGCTGCTGTTCCTGATTCCGCTGCTGTTCCTGATCCTGGTGCCGCTGCTACTTACCTGTCGCTGCTGTTCCGGGTCTACTCGCTTTATCCTGACTTGGCCGATTCCTGCCATTGCCACTCGACGCTGTTCCTGTTGGGACTTGTCTTCACCTGAGGACCCCTCTAAAGCCATCATGGCTGCAGAGGTAAAAAAGAGGACCGCTCGTCTAGACGTCGACGCTGGCTTCCTTGAAGTCGCTCGGGCTTTCCTCGAAAAACTCGGACCCGAGTCTATCGAAACGCTGCAACCTGTGGGTAAGGAGTCATTCCTGCTTACCTTCACAACCCTGGCTTTTCTGCAACAAGCGGTCTCCTACGGAGAAATTACAATCGGAAATAAATCATGTAAAGTTACCAGCGTCGAGGATAACGGCGTCTGGCTAACAATCAAAAACTTACCATCATGGATCCAATGGGACGCCATATTGACGAACCTAAGACAATACGGCGAAATAAAAGCACACCGCTTAGACGAATATAAAGAGCTTAAAGGGATCAAGAACGGCGACCGAGCGGTAAAAATTAAAATGAACCAAACTATACCTAATGTACTTTATTTCGGGCGCAGCCGGGCCCTTGTATACTACACAGGGGTGGCCAAGAAGTGCTTTTTTTGTGAACAAGAGGGGCACGTAGCCTCCTCTTGCGAAACAAAGAAAAACCAGATGGCAGAGAAGATACGGGTTTCTGAAGAGATCCAGGAACAACCCCCGACGACCGCACAGGAAAGCGCCAATTCCAGTCAACCAGACTCCGACAAAAGTACTTCTGCTAAGGAGCACGATCCGAAAGTAGAAGCAGCAATACCACTAGAGGCACCACCCAGCGACAACCAGGAACCACGACCGAAATACCTACCCATCTCACCGTCCTCAGTAGAAACCATCAAGAAATATTCACAGGCAAAACTTCAAGAATTTAAGACACATGTCCAGACAGCAGACGACATAGACGATGCAAGGAAAAAGGAATGGATCGAGATCATCAACGCAGCACAAGCTAAATTTTCAAAACGGCGTATCCACACCTCTCCGGAAAGAGAGGCCAAGAAGGGAAAGACCCAGAAAGAAGAAGGGAAGACATTCGCAAGCGCCACCAAATCCACTCCTGACCAGGACTTGTACTCGGAATATGTAACATACTAAACTTTTGTAAATATGTTTCGGATACACTTTTAATATACTTTTATATATTTTAGTGTACTGTTCAAATGTTTTATTTGTCACCTCTAGTTTAAAATTAAGCTGTTTATCTCGATAATTTTTTAGTGTTTTGTTTTAAAGTTTTTAACTTTACTTAAACTCTCAATGTTTTAAACCTGAAAAAAAAAAATTAATCATATGCTTAAAATCTATACTTACCTTGTTTGTCTATGAACTAGACTTTGTTCGCAATAATTTAATTAATCTAAACGCGAACAAATTTAACAAATGTTAAAATGTAAAATGTAAATATTAACGAAGCTTTTAATAAACAATTAAAAGTATCTGTTCTAATCAGCTTAATATCTGATACGGGTCCCATCGGGGCCCAAGATATTAAACTTATTTTTGGACGGCGGCGGAGAGGTCGGAGCTTGCTCCACCTCCGCCACGGGTTGGCCTGGTATTGCAGTTCTTCCAGGATCGGCCCACCTCGCTCAATGAATCTAAAATCAACCACCATATATATATATATATATATATATATATATATATATATATATATATATATTCCTAACGTCATAAGAGGGAAAGTCGTCATTGGCTAGTAGATCATTTTGAAGATTCGGACGGATTTGTTTTGTAAATTTTACCATAATTGTCGTACGTTACCAACGGTATGATTTTTTAAGTCACTTTCGTTACTAACAGGAGACATGATTAGGAGTTCACAGCCGGCCGCTTTTCGACATTCGCGTTGGCAACACGTCTTCCCCTTTAAAAAAATTACCCCCTCCCAAATCATGGTAACTCCGTTCTCGAAACGGACACCATATAAGTTATTTACATCGAGTTACCTAGCGAGGATTGCGTAACTATCGCTGTAGAAATAGGGGACTGTTAAAAGCGGGATGGTTTGGAAAAAAACGAGTTTTTGTGTTGCTGATGCCGGGGCGCGTACTACGCGGCAACCACGGTCAATTCGTAGTGCCATATCTCATGACACTTCTCTACAGCTGTTCTGGTAAGCGTGCAGGAGGAAACTCCGTATGATCATGATCTTACTTTTTCTAATTATCGATTAAGCACGGTTCCATGTTGCCACTTATTAAAAAAAAGACCCAGAGAAAACCGAAGATAAATTATCGCCTTGGCGAACTAGTTAGAAACAGCGTAAAAGAAAATATTTAAAAATACACAAATTTTATTAAAAAGACTCAAATACCGCGTTAATGGAAAAAAAGAGGGAGAGAGGAAGAGAGCAGCCACCGGCACGCCGTGTTCCCCGGTGGTCTCCCTCCCAAGAAATGACCCCACTCGACGCGGCTTACCGTCGTTGATAGGTCGAGAACCAATGTATTCCACGTGATATTACCGTTGACGGCTGAAAACGCTCGATGGCCGTCGATCTTTTTGTTTGAAATCAAGAAGTTGCCTTCTTTGGTCAGACGTGATGGTTATACACGCTGTCATCTCCAGCCACGAGCAATCTGCTTAAACATAATTATGAAATATATGAATGCTCAATCTCACTCTTTTTCTTTTTCAACCACCAAAGCCCCCTTTGCCGGTTATCGCTTCTCGGCCTTTTGGCTAAGATCAAAGTGTAGATCGCTTCTCGGCCTTTTGGCTAAGATCAAAGTGTAGTATCTGTTTCCAGCTATTTCGCTAAAAATCTTGGCCGAAAGGCCGTCAAGCGAGTTTTCCCAGCTCTCAAACTGGTTCCTGCGATGCTGTCTTACCTGCCGGTATCCTGACGTCACTGTTCCTGTTCCTGTTGCTGCTCCTGAAGCTGTCGCTGCTGTTTCCGGTTCCGTTGCTGCTCCTGTTCCTGGTCCTGGTTCGGCTGCTACTTACCTGTCGCTGCTAGTTTCTTGTCTCTTCGCCGACGGCTCTCGGGGATCGCCCTCTGGTGGTTCCTGGGTTCGTCTACCGTTGTCTCTTGACGTCCGCAGTGGTGGAAGCCATGCCCGCTGCTTCGTCCAAGATGCCTGACTTGTCCGCTGCTGATCTGAAAAAGAATACGGCGAGAATTAAGTTTGAAGATGTTCCAGTTGATGATCTGGCTTCGGCCCTTCTCAACCACATCGGCCAGCAATGCATTGACGTTTTCCAGTTAATCGGAAAGTCCGAAGTGCAAATCACGTTCAAGGACGTTGAAAGTTTTCAAAAGGCTGTCGACTCCGGAGTCATTGTCGGAGACCGTCATCTAGATGTCACGAGTATCGTAGACCCTGTCCGCCACATCACTGTTCAAGGAGTTCCAAGTTGGTGGGCCCTGTCAATCCTTAAGACAGCCCTCCGTAACCATTGCGATGTCCAATCGGAGACATGGGAGACCTTCCAGAAGGGGCCTCTAAAGGGTCTCAAGACCGGCACGAGACGCTTGGCCGTAAAGTTTAAGTCCGCCATCCCGAACCTCATGACAATCCAAGGTCAACGCATCCAAATCACGTACGAGGGCGTGCACAGGATGTGCTTCTATTGCCGCAAGGACAGCCACCAGGTGCGTGACTGTCCGAAAAAACGGCGAAAGGCTCTCTCAGCTGGGGAGCCGAATAGTGAGTCACCACCCGAAAGCGACGGACCAAGTGGGGAAGACGCTGATGGCGGTGCTCCGGAGACCAAGGTCGGAGACGAAGTGGGGGCGATCCCGGACCGGCCAAATCTGGAAACTAATGACAATACGGCTCAAGAGCATCACCCATCCGATCCATCCGTCAACAAAATAAGCAGACACTGCACCGATCTTATATGGACTGTTGAGGACGAAAACTTTCTTAAGAAGTTTTTGCCCAATGACTTCGAAAAATACGTAGCGGAACTCAACGCATTTAACGACTTATCATCGGCCAGGAGGCTTTTCCTGATCAAGCGAGCCACAGCCTTAAGAAAGACAATCAACAAAAGGCGCCAGAGTTCCTCTCCGGGGGATAAATCCAGGACTGAAAAGAGGGTTAACGTCGGAAGCAAGACCACGGCCGACGCCGTTAAAGCGAAAACCAGTGCCGAGGTGTACGATGACTACGTAACGTACTGATTTTTAAGAATTTTTTTATTTATTTCGCGTTTTTTAGAAATATAGCTTAAATTGTTCGATATGCTTTTTGTTTTTAGTTACATTGTAAAAAGTAAAGTCTGAATGAGTTTTAAATTAATTGTACTTACCTGAATTTTACAAAATACCTGTTAAAAAAAAACATAGTTAAACTTACCTTTTGTGACAACTCTGTAAAGAGAAAAATTGTTTTAGTGTTTTTGAAAATTTGACCTGCTTTTTTCCGCGATAATTTAATTTTAATTTAACCGCGGAAAAAAGTATTTTTGACAGGAATTTCAAATAAACAAATTCAGTATCTGTTCTTATCAGCTTAATATCTGATACGGGTCCCATCGGGGCCCAAGATATTAAACTTATTTTTGGACGGCGGCGGAGAGGTCGGAGCTTGCTCCACCTCCGCCACGGGTTGGCCTGGTATTGCAGTTCTTCCAGGATCGGCCCACCTCGCTCAATGAATCTAAAATCAAACACCATATATATATATATATATATATATATATATATATATATATATATATATATATATATATATATATATATATATATATATATATATATATTCCTAACGTCATAAGAGGGAAAGTCGTCATTGGCTAGTAGATCATTTTGAAGATTCGGACGGATTTGTTTTGTAAATTTTACCATAATTGTCGTACGTTACCAACGGTATGATTTTTTAAGTCACTTTCGTTACTAACAGGAGACATGATTAGGAGTTCACAGCCGGCCGCTTTTCGACATTCGCGTTGGCAACACGTCTTCCCCTTTAAAAAAATTACCCCCTCCCAAATCATGGTAACTCCGTTCTCGAAACGGACACCATATAAGTTATTTACATCGAGTTACCTAGCGAGGATTGCGTAACTATCGCTGTAGAAATAGGGGACTGTTAAAAGCGGGATGGTTTGGAAAAAACGAGTTTTTGTGTTGCTGATGCCGGGGCGCGTACTACGCGGCAACCACGGTCAATTCGTAGTGCCATATCTCATGACACTTCTCTACAGCTGTTCTGGTAAGCGTGCAGGAGGAAACTCCGTATGATCATGATCTTACTTTTTCTAATTATCGATTAAGCACGGTTCCATGTTGCCACTTATTAAAAAAAAGACCCAGAGAAAACCGAAGATAAATTATCGCCTTGGCGAACTAGTTAGAAACAGCGTAAAAGAAAATATTTAAAAATACACAAATTTTATTAAAAAGACTCAAATACCGCGTTAATGGAAAAAAAGAGGGAGAGAGGAAGAGAGCAGCCACCGGCACGCCGTGTTCCCCGGTGGTCTCCCTCCCAAGAAATGACCCCACTCGACGCGGCTTACCGTCGTTGATAGGTCGAGAACCAATGTATTCCACGTGATATTACCGTTGACGGCTGAAAACGCTCGATGGCCGTCGATCTTTTTGTTTGAAATCAAGAAGTTGCCTTCTTTGGTCAGACGTGATGGTTATACACGCTGTCATCTCCAGCCACGAGCAATCTGCTTAAACATAATTATGAAATATATGAATGCTCAATCTCACTCTTTTTCTTTTTCAACCACCAAAGCCCCCTTTGCCGGTTATCGCTTCTCGGCCTTTTGGCTAAGATCAAAGTGTAGTATCTGTTTCCAGCTATTTCGCTAAAATCTTGGCCGAAAGGCGGTCAAGCGAGTATTCCAGCTATCCAGCTAGCTCCTGTAATGCTGACTTACCTGCCGGTACCCTGACGTCTCCGTTCCTGTTCCGGCTCTTGAAGTTGCCGCTGCTGTTTCCGGTTCCGTTGCTGTTCCTGATTCCGCTGCTGTTCCTGATCCTGGTGCCGCTGCTACTTACCTGTCGCTGCTGTTCCGGGTCTCCACGCTGTATCCTGACTTGGCTGTCTCTTGCCATTGCTTCCTGACGCTGTTCCTTCCTGGGACTGACATTAACCCGACGACCTCTCCGTAGCCATCATGGCTGCAGAGGTAAAAAAGAGAACCGCTCGACTGGATGTCGATTCTGGCTTCATTGACGTTGCTCGGGCTTTCCTCGAAAAACTCGGACCCGAGTCTATCGAAACGTTGCAACCTGTGGGTAAAGAGGCATTCCTACTTACCTTCACAACTCTGGCTTTCCTGCAGCAAGCGGTCTCCTATGGAGAAATATTAATCGGGAACAAATCATGTAAAGTTACCAGTGTTGAAGATGACGGCATCTGGCTGACGATCAAAAACTTACCATCATGGATTCAATGGGACGCCATTTTGACGAACCTAAGACAATACGGCGAAATAAAAGCTCACCGCCTGGACGAATACAAGGAGCTTAAAGGAATTAAAAATGGGGACCGTTCAGTAAAAATAAAAATGGCCAAAACAATACCTAATGTGCTTTATTTCGGGCGAAGTAGAGCACTTGTATACTATTCAGGAGTGGCAAAGAAATGCTTCTTTTGCGACCAGGAGGGGCACGTTGCCTCTACCTGTGAGGCAAAGAAGACCAAGGTGACGGACCAGTCGCAAAAGGCCACAGGAGTGCAGGGACACCCAATCACTACCCAAGACGAAGACCAAGAGAGAGAAGAACCCATAACAGAACCGGCAACACCACTAAAGACACCACCCAGCGAACACCAAGAACCACTGCCCCAAGAACATATCAAAGGACTTTATGTCAGCCCAGAAAAACTAAAAGCAATCAGCAACTACTCGCAGGCCCAACTTCGGGGATTTCTGAAATATATCCAGACCACGGACGAAATAAACGATATACGGAGGCAGATGTTTATCACGCTCATCAACAAAGAACAGGAGAAATTCTCAAAACGACGAATGCCCAACTCTCCGGAAAAAGCAACAAAGAAAGGGAAGACACAAAATGAAGAACAAACATATGCTAGCGCCACCGGAAGCACACCTGATAAAGACTTGTATGCAGCATACGTAACTTATTGAACTCTCTTATTTTTCATAAAAGGCAAAATTTAATTTCAAAAGCGTGCTAAATTCCATTTTTATTCATTTATATTCATTTACTTTTGTGTACTTTTATCTGGTTTTAACTCTATGTTATCCCTGAAAAAAAATTTTAATTTTAAGAAAATAATGATACTCACCTTGTTATATAAAAAACCATTTATACTTACCTTGACGTTTGAAGAAAAAAACCAAAACCTAAAAAACGAAAAATGAAACTAATTTTATCTTGTTCGCGCTAATTTAATGTAATTAAACGCGAACATTTGTAAATTTGTAAATTTGACTGAAAATTAATAAAATATTTCAGTATCTGTTCTCTGGTCCCTGTTGTCTCCAGTACCATCACCAAAGAAAACTGAACCCTCCACCATAGTCAAAGGGTACGCCGACGCTGTTAAGTCTCCTCAGCGTTCGCCGAAATCTGATCCTCCAACACCAAAGGAACCCAAACAAGAAGTGGAAATTTACGCCCGCGATTGGAATTTCGCTATAATGTCAAAACAAGAAATTGAAAACTTCATTCGGCGTGCCAAAGCATTAACATCCAAGGACACCAAAATCATAAACTGGCGAAGCAACACTCTAGCGATGGCTGAGAGAATACTGAAGAACCGTTCTAAACGACCTCATAGCCCTCCTCGTGACAAAGACCCAAAAAAAGGGAAGAATTAGTACCTCGTTTTGAGCTGTAAATATGTTTTTAATAACTCTTTTAAGTTTTATGTATACTTTTAATTCTTTAATTTTAAGTTTACATTTTTATATGTTTTGGGCCTTTTAATTGGTATTTAGTTATAAATAGGGGACATTTTGTAATCTGGTACGCTGGATCTCTGTAAAAAAAAACATATGAATATTTTTTACGTTAAAGTTAAAAAGAAAGGAAAAAATACTTACCTTAGTTTAAAATACAGAAAAATAAAATATAGTTAAAATTTATACTTACCTTGTTAAAACATAGAGAAAAATAGTTAAAAATTATACTTACTTGCTTTGTTAAAAAAATATAGGAAAAATAGGTTAAACCCATACTTACCTTGACGTTTTTTACAAAAAAAACAAACCTGAAAAAAGAAATAACTGTTTTTTGACAATGTTCGCGCTAATTTAAATGCTAATAACGCGACCATTTTTGTAACCATGACAAATGAATTTCAAATAAACAAATTCAGTATCTGTTCTTATCAGCTTAATATCTGATACGGGTCCCATCGGGGCCCAAGATATTAAACTTATTTTTGGACGGCGGCGGAGAGGTCGGAGCTTGCTCCACCTCCGCCACGGGTTGGCCTGGTATTGCAGTTCTTCCAGGATCGGCCCACCTCGCTCAATGAATCTAAAATCAAACACCATATATATATATATATATATATATATATATATATATATATATATATATATATATATATATATATATATATATATATATATATATATATTCC
Organism: Leiobunum rupestre; assembly: GCF_980474605.1. NCBI lineage: Eukaryota > Metazoa > Arthropoda > Arachnida > Opiliones > Sclerosomatidae > Leiobunum > Leiobunum rupestre. Next base: position 54,704,466 of record NC_143392.1, on the reverse strand, counting down.
TAACGTCATAAGAGGGAAAGTCGTCATTGGCTAGTAGATCATTTTGAAGATTCGGACGGATTTGTTTTGTAAATTTTACCATAATTGTCGTACGTTACCAACGGTATGATTTTTTAAGTCACTTTCGTTACTAACAGGAGACATGATTAGGAGTTCACAGCCGGCCGCTTTTCGACATTCGCGTTGGCAACACGTCTTCCCCTTTAAAAAAATTACCCCCTCCCAAATCATGGTAACTCCGTTCTCGAAACGGACACCATATAAGTTATTTACATCGAGTTACCTAGCGAGGATTGCGTAACTATCGCTGTAGAAATAGGGGACTGTTAAAAGCGGGATGGTTTGGAAAAAACGAGTTTTTGTGTTGCTGATGCCGGGGCGCGTACTACGCGGCAACCACGGTCAATTCGTAGTGCCATATCTCATGACACTTCTCTACAGCTGTTCTGGTAAGCGTGCAGGAGGAAACTCCGTATGATCATGATCTTACTTTTTCTAATTATCGATTAAGCACGGTTCCATGTTGCCACTTATTAAAAAAAAGACCCAGAGAAAACCGAAGATAAATTATCGCCTTGGCGAACTAGTTAGAAACAGCGTAAAAGAAAATATTTAAAAATACACAAATTTTATTAAAAAGACTCAAATACCGCGTTAATGGAAAAAAAGAGGGAGAGAGGAAGAGAGCAGCCACCGGCACGCCGTGTTCCCCGGTGGTCTCCCTCCCAAGAAATGACCCCACTCGACGCGGCTTACCGTCGTTGATAGGTCGAGAACCAATGTATTCCACGTGATATTACCGTTGACGGCTGAAAACGCTCGATGGCCGTCGATCTTTTTGTTTGAAATCAAGAAGTTGCCTTCTTTGGTCACACGTGATGGTTATACACGCTGTCATCTCCAGCCACGAGCAATCTGCTTAAACATAATTATGAAATATATGAATGCTCAATCTCACTCTTTTTCTTTTTCAACCACCAAAGCCCCCTTTGCCGGTTATCGCTTCTCGGCCTTTTGGCTAAGATCAAAGTGTAGTATCTGTTCTTAGCTATTTCGCTGAAATCTTGGCCGAAAGGCCGTTAAGCGACGTATACGCTTCTCAGCCTGTTCCTGCGATGCTGACTTACCTGCCGGTATCCTGACGTGCCTGTTCCTGTTCCTGCTTCCGAAGCTGCTGCCGCTGTTCCTGGTTCCGCTGCTGTTCCTGGTTCCGCTGCTGATCCTGGTTCCGCTGCTGATCCTGGTTCCGCTGCTGTTCCTGATTCCGCTGCTGTTCCTGATCCTGGTGCCGCTGCTACTTACCTGTCGCTGCTGTTCCGGGTCTACTCGCTTTATCCTGACTTGGCCGATTCCTGCCATTGCCACTCGACGCTGTTCCTGTTGGGACTTGTCTTCACCTGAGGACCCCTCTAAAGCCATCATGGCTGCAGAGGTAAAAAAGAGGACCGCTCGTCTAGACGTCGACGCTGGCTTCCTTGAAGTCGCTCGGGCTTTCCTCGAAAAACTCGGACCCGAGTCTATCGAAACGCTGCAACCTGTGGGTAAGGAGTCATTCCTGCTTACCTTCACAACCCTGGCTTTTCTGCAACAAGCGGTCTCCTACGGAGAAATTACAATCGGAAATAAATCATGTAAAGTTACCAGCGTCGAGGATAACGGCGTCTGGCTAACAATCAAAAACTTACCATCATGGATCCAATGGGACGCCATATTGACGAACCTAAGACAATACGGCGAAATAAAAGCACACCGCTTAGACGAATATAAAGAGCTTAAAGGGATCAAGAACGGCGACCGAGCGGTAAAAATTAAAATGAACCAAACTATACCTAATGTACTTTATTTCGGGCGCAGCCGGGCCCTTGTATACTACACAGGGGTGGCCAAGAAGTGCTTTTTTTGTGAACAAGAGGGGCACGTAGCCTCCTCTTGCGAAACAAAGAAAAACCAGATGGCAGAGAAGATACGGGTTTCTGAAGAGATCCAGGAACAACCCCCGACGACCGCACAGGAAAGCGCCAATTCCAGTCAACCAGACTCCGACAAAAGTACTTCTGCTAAGGAGCACGATCCGAAAGTAGAAGCAGCAATACCACTAGAGGCACCACCCAGCGACAACCAGGAACCACGACCGAAATACCTACCCATCTCACCGTCCTCAGTAGAAACCATCAAGAAATATTCACAGGCAAAACTTCAAGAATTTAAGACACATGTCCAGACAGCAGACGACATAGACGATGCAAGGAAAAAGGAATGGATCGAGATCATCAACGCAGCACAAGCTAAATTTTCAAAACGGCGTATCCACACCTCTCCGGAAAGAGAGGCCAAGAAGGGAAAGACCCAGAAAGAAGAAGGGAAGACATTCGCAAGCGCCACCAAATCCACTCCTGACCAGGACTTGTACTCGGAATATGTAACATACTAAACTTTTGTAAATATGTTTCGGATACACTTTTAATATACTTTTATATATTTTAGTGTACTGTTCAAATGTTTTATTTGTCACCTCTAGTTTAAAATTAAGCTGTTTATCTCGATAATTTTTTAGTGTTTTGTTTTAAAGTTTTTAACTTTACTTAAACTCTCAATGTTTTAAACCTGAAAAAAAAAAATTAATCATATGCTTAAAATCTATACTTACCTTGTTTGACTATGAACTAGACTTTGTTCGCAATAATTTAATTAATCTAAACGCGAACAAATTTAACAAATGTTAAAATGTAAAATGTAAATATTAACGAAGCTTTTAATAAACAATTAAAAGTATCTGTTCTTATCAGCTTAATATCTGATACGGGTCCCATCGGGGCCCAAGATATTAAACTTATTTTTGGACGGCGGCGGAGAGGTCGGAGCTTGCTCCACCTCCGCCACGGGTTGGCCTGGTATTGCAGTTCTTCCAGGATCGGCCCACCTCGCTCAATGAATCTAAAATCAAACACCATATATATATATATATATATATATATATATATATATATATATATATATATATATATATATATATATATATATATATATATTCCTAACGTCATAAGAGGGAAAGTCGTCATTGGCTAGTAGATCATTTTGAAGATTCGGACGGATTTGTTTTGTAAATTTTACCATAATTGTCGTACGTTACCAACGGTATGATTTTTTAAGTCACTTTCGTTACTAACAGGAGACATGATTAGGAGTTCACAGCCGGCCGCTTTTCGACATTCGCGTTGGCAACACGTCTTCCCCTTTAAAAAAATTACCCCCTCCCAAATCATGGTAACTCCGTTCTCGAAACGGACACCATATAAGTTATTTACATCGAGTTACCTAGCGAGGATTGCGTAACTATCGCTGTAGAAATAGGGGACTGTTAAAAGCGGGATGGTTTGGAAAAAACGAGTTTTTGTGTTGCTGATGCCGGGGCGCGTACTACGCGGCAACCACGGTCAATTCGTAGTGCCATATCTCATGACACTTCTCTACAGCTGTTCTGGTAAGCGTGCAGGAGGAAACTCCGTATGATCATGATCTTACTTTTTCTAATTATCGATTAAGCACGGTTCCATGTTGCCACTTATTAAAAAAAAGACCCAGAGAAAACCGAAGATAAATTATCGCCTTGGCGAACTAGTTAGAAACAGCGTAAAAGAAAATATTTAAAAATACACAAATTTTATTAAAAAGACTCAAATACCGCGTTAATGGAAAAAAAGAGGGAGAGAGGAAGAGAGCAGCCACCGGCACGCCGTGTTCCCCGGTGGTCTCCCTCCCAAGAAATGACCCCACTCGACGCGGCTTACCGTCGTTGATAGGTCGAGAACCAATGTATTCCACGTGATATTACCGTTGACGGCTGAAAACGCTCGATGGCCGTCGATCTTTTTGTTTGAAATCAAGAAGTTGCCTTCTTTGGTCAGACGTGATGGTTATACACGCTGTCATCTCCAGCCACGAGCAATCTGCTTAAACATAATTATGAAATATATGAATGCTCAATCTCACTCTTTTTCTTTTTCAACCACCAAAGCCCCCTTTGCCGGTTATCGCTTCTCGGCCTTTTGGCTAAGATCAAAGTGTAGTATCTGTTTTCAATAGTGCTATACCGAGATCTTAGTCGGGGGGCGAGAAGTGTTTTTACGCCTTTTAGGCGAGTTTTACCTGCTCTCTGCCACGCTGAGTTGTCAGTCGCTGTCGTTCCTGTCTCCGGACCAGTACCAGATCCGGCTGTTCCTGATTTCCTGTTGCCGCATACCAACGGTTCCTGAGTTCTGGTTTCCGCTTCGGCGGTTACCACGAACATCACCATGCCTCCTGAGACGGCGTTGTCGACTCCAGTGCAGTCCGCATCCTCGTACTCAAGGAAAGCCACTGCACGTATCAAGTTTGAAGGGGTTTCTGTGGAAGATTTGGCTCTTGCTCTTCTCGACTACCTTGGCCCCGACAGTCTTACAGTCTTCCAAATAATTGGGAAGGCCGAAGTTCAAGTAACCTTCAAAGATAGCACCTGTCATCAGAAAGCTGTAGACTCTGGCATTATCGTTGGGGAAAAACACCTCAATGTAACAAGCGTAGCTGACCCGGTGACCCAAATCACCATCAAAGATGCCCCAAGCTGGTGGAACTTACCTTTTTTGAGGATCAACCTGAAAAATTACGGAGATGTATTGTCGGAGACCTGGGAAACCTATCAGAGAGGTCCACTTGTGGGCATCCGAAATGGAAATCGTCGTTTGGAGATTAAGATCAAAAGCCCAATCCCGAACCTGATGACCATCGCTGGCCATCGTATTCAAATAACCTACCAAGGAGTTCAAAGAATGTGCTTCTACTGTCGGAAGGACAGTCATCAGGTTCGGGATTGTCCCAAGAAGAAAAATAAGGTGCGTTCAACTCCAGCGAACACCGACGTCCAGGTCCAGAATCCAGCACCCATCGATTCTGAGAACATACGATACTTAGAACCAATATCTCGCCACAACGCAGAAGCAGACGCTGACGCTGCCGATTCTGACAAGCAGATACGGATGGACCAAGAAGGAGAAGAAGCAGGAGACTTTGAGACGGGCGAGGATGGTTGGGGTTTTTCTTCACCAAATTCGTCCTCCAAGAATTCCAAGAATTCCGAAACGCCAGCCAAAGGCTTCGCAGATGTTTTGAAAACGTCACCACACCTTCATGCTGATAATCCAGAATCTATTTTCCAGTCTTCCAAAGAACCTGAAAAAAACTGCGCAATATACGAACAAAAGTGGGCCTGGTTAGAAATGTCGGATCAAGAGATCAAGGACTTCTGCCGCCGAGCTCAGGCCTTGACCACAACGTCTCCTGGTATCCTGAAATGGCGTGATAACGCACTATCCCAAGCACGAGGCAATCTTCAGCTCCGCAAGAAACGCGCTCACAGCTCACCATCTGCATTTCAACCCAAGAAAGGGAAACAATAGAACTCATGTTGAAAGTGTAATTATATTTTAAAAGTATCCATTAAGTTCAGTATTATAAGTGTACACTGCTTTTATCTCGTAAAATTTTAATTTTAAATTTTAATTTAATTTTAATTTTAAACTTAAGTTTTTGTGATTTTTCCTTCTCTTGTCTGTTAAATGTATCTAACATTTAATGTTCTGGTTCGCCTATTATTGGTAAACAAATGGTGTTCGTTATCCCTGAAAAAAAATAGATTAATTGTAAAGTTAAAAAAGAATTATACTTACCTTGTTGAGCTAAAAGAAAAAAAAAAGTTAACGCGTAAAAATTATATACTTACCTAGACGTTTTGTAAAAAGCTAAAAACCTGTAAAAAACCTGAAAAAAATGTTTTAATAATGTTCGCGATAAATTAATTAATAATAACCGCGAACATTTGTAACCTTTGACCAGAATTTAAATAAACAAATTCAGTATCTGTTCTTATCAGCTTAATATCTGATACGGGTCCCATCGGGGCCCAAGATATTAAACTTATTTTTGGACGGCGGCGGAGAGGTCGGAGCTTGCTCCACCTCCGCCACGGGTTGGCCTGGTATTGCAGTTCTTCCAGGATCGGCCCACCTCGCTCAATGAATCTAAAATCAAACACCATATATATATATATATATATATATATATATATATATATATATATATATATATATATATATATATATTCCTAACGTCATAAGAGGGAAAGTCGTCATTGGCTAGTAGATCATTTTGAAGATTCGGACGGATTTGTTTTGTAAATTTTACCATAATTGTCGTACGTTACCAACGGTATGATTTTTTAAGTCACTTTCGTTACTAACAGGAGACATGATTAGGAGTTCACAGCCGGCCGCTTTTCGACATTCGCGTTCGCAACACGTCTTCCCCTTTAAAAAAATTACCCCCTCCCAAATCATGGTAACTCCGTTCTCGAAACGGACACCATATAAGTTATTTACATCGAGTTACCTAGCGAGGATTGCGTAACTATCGCTGTAGAAATAGGGGACTGTTAAAAGCGGGATGGTTTGGAAAAAACGAGTTTTTGTGTTGCTGATGCCGGGGCGCGTACTACGCGGCAACCACGGTCAATTCGTAGTGCCATATCTCATGACACTTCTCTACAGCTGTTCTGGTAAGCGTGCAGGAGGAAACTCCGTATGATCATGATCTTACTTTTTCTAATTATCGATTAAGCACGGTTCCATGTTGCCACTTATTAAAAAAAAGACCCAGAGAAAACCGAAGATAAATTATCGCCTTGGCGAACTAGTTAGAAACAGCGTAAAAGAAAATATTTAAAAATACACAAATTTTATTAAAAAGACTCAAATACCGCGTTAATGGAAAAAAAGAGGGAGAGAGGAAGAGATCAGCCACCGGCACGCCGTGTTCCCCGGTGGTCTCCCTCCCAAGAAATGACCCCACTCGACGCGGCTTACCGTCGTTGATAGGTCGAGAACCAATGTATTCCACGTGATATTACCGTTGACGGCTGAAAACGCTCGATGGCCGTCGATCTTTTTGTTTGAAATCAAGAAGTTGCCTTCTTTGGTCAGACGTGATGGTTATACACGCTGTCATCTCCAGCCACGAGCAATCTGCTTAAACATAATTATGAAATATATGAATGCTCAATCTCACTCTTTTTCTTTTTCAACCACCAAAGCCCCCTTTGCCGGTTATCGCTTCTCGGCCTTTTGGCTAAGATCAAAGTGTAGTATCTGTTTGCTCCTTTCTTCGAAGCCAAAGGCCGGGAACCGTCTATACCTGTACGGGAAAAATACGTACCTGCTCGCTGTTCCTGCCACGCTGCATCGCCAGACGTCCTCGTTCCAGTTGCTGTTCCAGCTACCGCTCCAGCCTTCCAGTTGCTTGCTGCTCCGTTCCAGGGCTCCCTAAGCTCCGCTTCGGCGGGTGCCGTCCGGGTTGCCATGCCACCAGTGATGTCCTTGTCGACTTCAGCAGAGTCCTCGTTTTCGACCTCCAAGAAGGCTACTGCTCGTATAAAATTCGACGGGGTCAATGTGGAAGATTTGGCGGTAGCCCTTTTCGACTGCATTGGCCCCAAGAGCATCGAAGTTTTCCAGATGCTCGGAAAAGCTGAATGCCAGATAACGTTCAAGAACGCCATCTGCTATCAGAAGGCTATCGACGCCGGTATCATTGTCGGGGACAAACATCTAGACATCGTGGGTGTCGCCGATCCAGTCACCCAAATCACGTTAAAAGATGCTCCTTGCTGGTGGGAGTTATCATTCCTGAAGTCTGCGTTGAAGAGCTACTGCGAGGTGGTTTCAGAATCGTGGGAGAAATTCCAGACGGGCCCGTTGAAAGATGTTCGGAATGGGAACCGGCGCCTAGAAGTTAAACTCAAAAGCCCGATCCCGAACCTGATGACCATCAGTGGACACCGTGTACAGATCGTTTACCAAGGGGTACAACGGATGTGTTTTTACTGCCGTAAAGACAGTCATCAGGTTCGGGATTGCCCCAAGAAGAAGAAAAAAGTACGTCCGATAACTGAACATACGGATCAAAAACCCGCCCCTGAAGATCCTGAAGTTGTAAGGAGCCAGACACCACCACCAGGAGCAGACCCGTCAGACTTCACTGGCGATGGTGTAATCGTAGAAAAAATGGACGAAGGAGGCTCAGGAGAAGGAAACTTCGAAGGTTGCGAAGATGGCTGGCGCCTATCCCCGCCAGGGTCTCTCCCTAAGGTCCTCGAGCCACCAGTAAAATCAAATGGCTACTCCAACGCAGTTAAAACTCCACCGCGTCAAGAACCAGATTTGGAGTCTTCTCCAATCTCAGAACATCCAGTTTCGGAAATTCCGATATACGAACGAGAATGGACATTTTGGGAGATGTCCACCCAAGATTTAGAGGACTTTTGCCGTCGAGCACAGGACTTGGACACGACTTCGCCAGAAATCCGTAAATGGCGTGAAAACTCACTGAGGCATGCGCGCATATGCTTGCAAAATTGCGCGAAACGTACACGGACTTCACCATCTGGAACGCAAGCAAAAAAAGGGAAAAAATAAGCCATCAATATGATTTGTAAATATGTAATTATGTTTTTAATTATATATTTTTTTAGATTTTAAAATCCGCGTAAGGTTACAAGTAACTACGTAACAAATGTTTTAGTAAAATTTTAAATTTCATCATTTTAATTTTACATCTTTAAGTGTTTTGGCTTTCTAAGTGTTTTTTTTTGTTGTTGTTTAAAAACAAATGGTTATTTTGTACGGTATTGCCCTCGTTTTTTGTATCGATAGACATATATTTTTTTAACGTTAAACGCTAGAAAGGAAAAAAAAAAATGAAATATACTTACCCTGTTAAAAAAGAAAATAGTAAAATAATACTTACCTTGACACCTTTTATAAAAAGACAAACCTGAAAAAAGAAATTAAGTTTTGACAGTGTTCGCGCTAAATTAATAATTAATAACGCGAACATATGTAACCATGACAAGAATTTAAATAAACAAATTCAGTATCTGTTCCCAGCTATTTCGCTGAAATCTTGGCCGAAAGGCCGTCAAGCGAGTTTTTCCAGCTATACAGCTAGTTCCTGCGATGCTGACTTACCTGCCGGTATCCTGACGTTCCTGTTCCTGTTCCTGCTTCTGAAGCTGCTGCCGCTGTTCCTGGTTCCGTTGCTGATCCTGGTACCGCTGCTGTTCCTGATCCTGGTGCCGCTGCTACTTTTCTGTCGCTGCTGTTCCGGGTCTCCACGCTGTTTCCTGACTTGGCTGTCTCTTGCCATTGTTTGCTGACGCTGTTCCTTCCTGGGACTGACATTAACCCGACGACCTCTCCGTAGCCATCATGGCTGCAGAGGTAAAAAAGAGAACCGCTCGACTGGATGTCGATTCTGGCTTCATTGACGTTGCTCGGGCTTTCCTCGAAAAACTCGGACCCGAGTCTATCGAAACGTTGCAACCTGTGGGTAAAGAGGCATTCCTACTTACCTTCACAACTCTGGCTTTCCTGCAGCAAGCGGTCTCCTATGGAGAAATATTAATCGGGAACAAATCATGTAAAGTTACCAGTGTTGAAGATGACGGCATCTGGCTGACGATCAAAAACTTACCATCATGGATTCAATGGGACGCCATTTTGACGAACCTAAGACAATACGGCGAAATAAAAGCTCACCGCCTGGACGAATATAAAGAGCTTAAAGGGATCAAGAACGGCGACCGTTCAGTAAAAATAAAAATGGCCAAAACAATACCTAATGTGCTTTATTTCGGGCGAAGTAGAGCACTTGTATACTATTCAGGAGTGGCAAAGAAATGCTTCTTTTGCGACCAGGAGGGGCACGTTGCCTCTACCTGTGAGGCAAAGAAGACCAAGGTGACGGACCAGTCGCAAAAGGCCACAGGAGTGCAGGGACACCCACTCACTACCCAAGACGAAGACCAAGAGAGAGAAGAACCCATAACAGAACCGGCAACACCACTAAAGACACCACCCAGCGAACACCAAGAACCACTGCCCCAAGAACATATCAAAGGACTTTATGTCAGCCCGGAAAAACTAAAAGCAATCAGCAACTACTCGCAGGCCCAACTTCGGGGATTTCTGAAATACATCCAGACCACGGACGAAATAAACGATATACGGAGGCAGATGTTTATCACGCTCATCAACAAAGAACAGGAGAAATTCTCAAAACGACGAATGCCCAACTCTCCGGAAAAAGCAACAAAGAAAGGGAAGACACAAAATGAAGAACAAACATATGCTAGCGCCACCGGAAGCACACCTGATAAAGACTTGTATGCAGCATACGTAACTTATTGAACTCTCTTATTTTTCATAAAAGGCAAAATTTAATTTCAAAAGCGTGCTAAATTCCATTTTTATTCATTTATATTCATTTACTTTTGTGTACTTTTATCTGGTTTTAACTCTATGTTATCCCTGAAAAAAAAATTTTAATTTTAAGAAAATAATGATACTCACCTTGTTATATAAAAAACCATTTATACTTACCTTGACGTTTGAAGAAAAAAACCAAAACCTAAAAAACGAAAAATGAAACTAATTTTATCTTGTTCGCGCTAATTTAATGTAATTAAACGCGAACATGTGTAAATTTGTAAATTTGACTGAAAATTAATAAAATATTTCAGTATCTGTTCTTATCTATAGTGCTATACCGAGATCTTAGTCGGGGGGCGAGAAGTGTTTATACGCCTTTAAGGCGAGTCATACGTACCTGCTCGTCTATCTGCCAAGCTGAGTCGGCATTTTACACCGACCCAGATCCTGTTCCAGTTGAAGTTCCTGTTCCTGCTCCTGCGTTCCAGTCGCTGTTTGGCTCATCCCAGCGGTTCCTGAGTATCCGGTTTCCGCTTCGGCGGTCACCACCATCGTCGCCATGCCTGCCGTGTCGTCTCTGCCGTGCAAGCCACAGTCCGGGCCTTCGTCCTCCAAGAAGGCCACGGCACGAATCAAGTTCGACGGGGTCAATGTAGAAGATTTGGCTGTAGCTCTTTTCGACTACATTGGCCCCAAGAGCATCACCGTCTTCCAGATGCTGGCTAAATCTGAATGTCAGATTACGTTCAAGGACGCCATCTGTTATCAGAAGGCCGTAGATGCCGGTATAATTGTCGGCGACAAGCATCTAAGCATCATAGGAGTTGCAGACCCGGTGACTCAAATCACCATGAAGGATGCGCCTAGCTGGTGGGATCTACCGTTCCTGCGAGCCGCTCTGAGGAACTACTGCGAAGTGGTTTCGGAAACATGGGAAACCTTCCAGAAAGGCCCGCTTAAAGATGTCCGAAACGGAAATCGCCGCCTTGAAGTCAAGGTCAAGAGCCCAATCCCGAACCTGATGACCATCAGCGGACATCGCATTCAGCTCGTATATCAAGGTGTCCAAAGAATGTGCTTCTACTGTCGTAAAGACAGTCATCAGGTTCGGGATTGTCCTAAGAAGAAAAGAAAGGCGCCACCAGCTCCAGAAAATTCGGTCATCCATGGCCATATTCCGGCCCCCGAAGACGCTGTCAATCTGGGGAACGAAACCACACCACCACCACAGGAAGGGGCAGCTATCACAGACGCTGCCGTCCACGAAGAACAGATGGAAGAATCTGTACCGGAAGCAGGATGTTTCGAGGGGGGTGAAGATGGCTGGAGTCTCTCTTCACCAGGATCTTCCCTCAAACCATCTGATTTGCCGCAAATGTCCAACGGCTACGCAAACGCAGTGAAGACTCCGCCACAGCACACACCTGTTCTAGAGCTCTTTCCCATTTCGAAAAACCCAGCATATGAAGAACCGATCTACGAACGAGATTGGAATTGGTCGACAATGACCGAACAGGAAATAGAGAACTTTTGCCGCCGTGCACGAAGCTTGGTCACAGAGTCACCAGAAATACTTAGATGGCGTGAAGAATCACTGACTGAAGCGCGCCTCACCTTGCAAAGTCGCAGGAAACGACCACAGACTTCCCCATCAGAATCGCACATCAAAAAAGGGAAAAAATAGGCCCTGAATATGATATGTAAATATGTTTTTAATGACTCTTTAAGTTTTATCTTTAGTTTTAATACGCTTTTAACTTTACATTATTTAAAGTTTTGATTTTGTAAATATTAAATGTCTATAGTTTAAAAAAAATGGTATGCTTAAATGTTATACTTACCGTATACTTACCTCGGATCCTGTTTACCCTGTAAAAATGAAAAGAAAATTGTTAAAACTAAAAAATATACCTAGAATGTGAAATCAAAAAAAAAACCACTTACCTTGACCAAAACAAATCAGTGAAAAAGTAACTCTTTTGTATTTTAAAATGTTTCAGTCCCGTTTATACTTGAATAATTGTAAATACTTACCTTTTAACGATAGAGGCGACGTCAGAAATTCTGGAATTTTGTGTGTAAAACAGTGTTCGCGATAATTTAAATTTTTTAATAACGCGGACACTTGTAACCATGACAACGAATTTTATATAAACAAATTCAGTATCTGTTCTTATCAGCTTAATATCTGATACGGGTCCCATCGGGGCCCAAGATATTAAACTTATTTTTGGACGGCGGCGGAGAGGTCGGAGCTTGCTCCACCTCCGCCACGGGTTGGCCTGGTATTGCAGTTCTTCCAGGATCGGCCCACCTCGCTCAATGAATCTAAAATCAAACACCATATATATATATATATATATATATATATATATATATATATATATATTCCTAACGTCATAAGAGGGAAAGTCGTCATTGGCTAGTAGATCATTTTGAAGATTCGGACGGATTTGTTTTGTAAATTTTACCATAATTGTCGTACGTTACCAACGGTATGATTTTTTAAGTCACTTTCGTTACTAACAGGAGACATGATTAGGAGTTCACAGCCGGCCGCTTTTCGACATTCGCGTTGGCAACACGTCTTCCCCTTTAAAAAAATTACCCCCTCCCAAATCATGGTAACTCCGTTCTCGAAACGGACACCATATAAGTTATTTACATCGAGTTACCTAGCGAGGATTGCGTAACTATCGCTGTAGAAATAGGGGACTGTTAAAAGCGGGATGGTTTGGAAAAAACGAGTTTTTGTGTTGCTGATGCCGGGGCGCGTACTACGCGGCAACCACGGTCAGTTCGTAGTGCCATATCTCATGACACTTCTCTACAGCTGTTCTGGTAAGCGTGCAGGAGGAAACTCCGTATGATCATGATCTTACTTTTTCTAATTATCGATTAAGCACGGTTCCATGTTGCCACTTATTAAAAAAAAGACCCAGAGAAAACCGAAGATAAATTATCGCCTTGGCGAACTAGTTAGAAACAGCGTAAAAGAAAATATTTAAAAATACACAAATTTTATTAAAAAGACTCAAATACCGCGTTAATGGAAAAAAAGAGGGAGAGAGGAAGAGAGCAGCCACCGGCACGCCGTGTTCCCCGGTGGTCTCCCTCCCAAGAAATGACCCCACTCGACGCGGCTTACCGTCGTTGATAGGTCGAGAACCAATGTATTCCACGTGATATTACCGTTGACGGCTGAAAACGCTCGATGGCCGTCGATCTTTTTGTTTGAAATCAAGAAGTTGCCTTCTTTGGTCAGACTGGCTATCCCGCAGTCATGGCGGGTGCCACTGCGGAGCGTAAAAAGACTGGCCGTTTGGAAGCGGATTTCCCGTACCAAGATGTCCTTCGTGCGATCTATGACAATATCGGACCGAGGACAGTCGACACCATTCAGCCGATGGGCAAAGGCATCTTTATGGTGACGTTTACCAATATCTCGAGTGCTGCGAAAGCTTTCGACTTGGGAAAAATCAGCGTTAATGGCCGAGATTGTCCATTAACAAGTTTGGATGATAGTGGGCGTTGGATCACTGTCCGAAATTTACCTCGTTGGCTCCAATGGGATTCTGTGAGCTCCTCGTTGGCGCCGTATGGCAAGGTTATAAGTCACAAATTTGAAGAGTATGGAGATTTCCCGGGAGTGAAGTCTGGCACTAGACTGATAAAGATCCAGATGACGAAACCGATTCCAAATGTAATGACGTTTTCCAAGGTTCATCGTGCCCTTATTTACTATAACGGGGTGGAAAAACGTTGTTTTGCCTGCAACGAAACGGGTCACACTAGAAAGGAATGCCCAGTAGTCAGAGACCGCCAGGCGCAGACAGCCAAAGAAAAGACTCCGGAGGAGACCTTGCTCAACACCACGGAGTTCCCGCCTTTATCCAGTGCAGAGGAGAAAGAACACCCAAAGGCTTTTGGTTCAGACCCCGAGGGAGAAGAGCCAACTCTCAGTTCGTCCGAATCAGGTGATAAGTCAACTGATGGAAACCTAATTATTGATGAAGGAAACACCAGCCCAAAATCGGCTAAGCCAACTAGGTTGTCGGAAAGCGAGGACTCCGACAGCAACATGGAGGACGCCGAGGACAACCTCGCAGAAGTCGTCAAGGATAGTACCGACAACATGGACGCTAACAGGTCGTATTCGGGAATAGCTCAGTCGACAACGCCTACTTCCGGTGTAGCTGTGCGTGAAACAAAAAAGAGAAACGCCAGTCCAGGGGCGTCAAGCCCGAACAAAAGAACAGTTAAAGGACCCTCCCGTGGTACGCGTAAGTAAAATTACCGTATTTTTAACTTATTGACTTTAAAAACAGTTATTTACAAGAAAGAGAGAACATTTATTTACATTTTAAGAACTATACAAACTTTTTATGACTAATCTAAAAATTGGAAGCCTAAACGTGAATGGTTTAAAATGCAAGAATAAACAGGCGCAAATAGCGTCAATTTTTCTGGGCGAAAACTTGGATATTTTGTTTCTACAGGAAACGCACTGGCGGCAATTAGACGATTGGAAATCCATCAGAAAAATATTTATAGATGGAGTAATTTTTTATAGTAGCGCCATATCGTCGCAATCATGCGGGGTAGCCATTTTAGTCAAAACTTAATACAAAGATAACGTTAAAAACATTCGTACAGATTATCAAGGACGAGTTTTAAGTTTAAATTTTAAATTTTTTAACAGAAGTATCAGACTTATCTCAATTTACGCACCTAATAAACCAAAAGAGCGTCGGTTGTTTTTTACAAATTTATTTGAATTTTTTGATGGTAAATACGATAATGTTATATTAGGGGGAGATTTTAATTGTGTTGAAAACCCCCCCTTAGACCGTATTGGTATAGGAATACCCAACGATTTAAGTGTTGTAGAGTTAAAAAATGTCGTTCAAGATTACGCGCTACTCGATATATATAGACTCAAATATCCGTCCAAGTTGGAATATACTTGGCGGAAAGATAATCTCGCATCCCGAATAGACAGGGTGTATGTATCCGATTCAGATACGCTTAAAATTAATTCGGCAGATATTGTTAAAATAGGTAGCCCAAATACTGTCATATCCGACCATGATCTAATTACAATTGGCTTGGGGGTCTCCGAGCTACAACCGAGGGGAGCGGGAATTTGGCGAATGAATAAATCGCTACTCACTGACAAAGAAATCGCGGCGCAGCTAAAACCTCAACTCGAAGCCACTCTGAGGGACGTGTGTACAGTAGACGACTGGGAAAATGCAAAATTAAGCGTTAAAAACATACTCGTACAATTAAGCAAGCAAGCGGCAGCCGATAAGCGTCGACGTCTAGCTTTTCTGAGATGGGCGTTAGAGAAACTTTCACGTGTTGCTGTACAAACAATAGAAGTTGTATCGGCGAAAGACGAAATTCAAGCTTTAATTCACGAAGAGTACCACCGACAATACCAAGACCGATTAGACTCGGCCCAGGTAGAAGCGTTAACGGGGGAAGACACATTTTCAGCGGCATTCTATCGGAGATTCCGGCCTCCGAAGAAACGAATAGAAATTAGTTCCGTAAACACACCCCAGGGGATCAGTACGGAAAAAACCGTAATTGAAACTACATTTGTAGAATTTTATAGGGACCTTTATCGCGCAGAAAGAACTTCGGGTACCTTCCTGAATTCGTTGCCAGATACTCTACCTAAAGTCTTACCAGAAGATTCGGATTCGCTTACAGAACCACTCTTAGAGGCCGAACTCGACCAAGCTCTCAAACACATGAACAGTGGAAAAGCCCCAGGTGGAGATGGACTCCCGATGGAGCTGTATAAATTTATTTGGCCTACTCTTCGAGTTGTTCTTACGAGAATTTTTAATGCTATTCTTTGTACGAAGTCTTTACCACCCTCTTTCAGAAAGGGCGTCGTAACGCTCCTGTGTAAAGATGTGCCCAACAAAGCGGATCCGGCCAAGTGGAGGCCGATCACCCTCCTCAATTTTGATCGTAAACTCTTAGCGAAGGTAATCGAGCTACGAATTTCCCGATTCACGCAACAACTGGTCGGTGTGAACCAGTCATGTGGAGTACGAGGCCGCCAGCCAATTAACAATTTGGTAATGTTACGAGACATCATAAATTCCTACAACGAAAGGAGGCAATCGGGCTACCTGTTGGCCATTGACTTCGAAAAGGCGTTTGACCGTCTAGATCACCAATTTATCTGGAATGTTCTGAGGAAATTCGGATTTGGGACCGAGTTTATATCTTGGTTTCAGCTCCTGTACAAAGACAATACCAGTCAAGTTCTCGTGAATAATAACCTTACCGATGAATTTCCAGTACTACGTGGGGTGCGACAAGGCTGCCCTTTATCACCCGTCCTTTTCTGTTTGGCACTGGAACCAGTATTGCTAGCCATAAAGGCGTCGCCTAATATACGAGGTCTGAATTGTCCAGGACATCCACAAGACGAAGAAAAATATATCGCGCATGCAGACGATGCCAATATGCTCTTGAATGACGCCCAGTCTGTGGTCGCGACGTTGGACGTTTTTTCCGAATTTTGCGCGGAGTCAGGGAGTAAACTTAACGTTGACAAGACAAGATTAATGGTCCTGGGAGTAAAGCCCACTGACGAAATACCGCAAGCAGTAACGGTCCAACTAACAACGGAGCCGATAAAAATCATGGGCCTCCATTTCAATGGACAGGGCGTGGACAAAAAAACTACGCTTCAGTTAATTCAGAAGTTTGTAGAGTCATTCCAAGCGTGGGCGAACCTACCCATGTCTTGGCGAACGAAAGTCCAACTAGTCCGACAGGTAGCGCTTCCGAGGCTAACATATGGCACCCCGTTTATAAAACTCAACGAAGTCCAACTTAAAGAAGTCACCCGTCAAATTTTCAAGTTTGTTTGGGATGGCCGACACGAAGCAATCGCGAGAACGACGACGAGTCTGCCTAAACCAGAAGGCGGCTTGGGAATTCCAGATGTCGCCTTGGAGATTAAATCACTCTCGCTCACACGGTACTTGGCATGTTTGAAAGCAGCACCGCACCCAGTAGCCCAGTCAATCGTATACAATTTATCAACGGCCAGTAAGTCGATTTTCAAGATACCATGGAATTTTCAGATATCTCATGCCGGAACTATACATCCCGCTTATAAGGACATGAAGAATTACGCAGTGGTTATTAACCAGAAAGACACTAACTTTGATTTTTTTAAAACCAGCAATAATCAGGTGAAGAATCTCCTGCGAACAGAAACCAGACCGAGAATCTGTTCCTTTCAGCCACAGCTTGACTGGAAGGTCACTTTCCAAAGGATTCACAATCCGCGCATCGAAAGTTCTCGAAGGGACCTGGCATACCGTATCGTTCATGACGCCCTGCCGACAAGGGATACCCTCGTGTCAAGACAGATCGGTAAAACGAGAAAATGCCCGAGATGTCCCGCCAACGAAACCCTAATTCACATATTTTACGAATGTGAAAACGCCAAACTATTGAGAAATCATCTACGAAACTTCATTAAAATACCCTTTATACAGTGGCGAACTATCATTTATTTGGCTCCTCTCCCAATACCACTTCCTTTGACAAATATACTAATTATACTTATAACTGAGATTAATTATCAGATCTGGAGAGTGCGCAACGAAGCGGTCTTTGACAATCGATTCGAGTCCGCTAAAGTTGTTTTGGAAAGAGTTCGAAGTAATCTTCTTCGAAAAGCCCGCTTGGACCAAAAACGTCTTCCCGAGGGGCAGTTTGGGGACCTTTGGGCCAACTTAGATCTCCCAATAATTGAGCGCCGTCAGTCGAAACTTAGAATTTTATTTTAATGTAATTTGGTTCTTAAAAATCAAAATTTTTAGTGCGAAACTGAAATTGTAAATAAATATATATAGAAATGATTTTTTTAAATGTTTTTAAATAGACCGCAACTTGTGTAAATAGGAAATAATCAAAACAATTTAATTATCGCTATATCTAAAAGAAATTAATTGAGACCTAGATCTTTGGTGTTAACTTTTCTAGTGTAAAATTAGAACATACAAATCGGAATAAAAACAATATTGTAATGATGTATATAATTTTAAAAAAACCAGTGTAAATAGACTATGAAACATGTAAATAAGAGAATTCGACAAGTGCCATCTGTGCACAAATTCTGTAACTAACGGAAAATTGTTTAATTTAAACTAAACCTAAAAAAATTTTAAAAACAAGTACTGTGCTGTAAACTTTTTGAAAATTAATAAAATACTATAGTATCTGTTCTTAGTCGGGGGGCGAGAAGTGTTTATACGCCTTTAAGGCGAGTGTTCCTGCCTCGCTGCATGATCCGTTCCGTTGCTGCTCTGTCGCTGATCCTGTAAAAGAATACCTACCTGGTACGATCCTGACGTCGCTCCTTCTTGGAGCTCTCCTCTCCTGACGAAACTCTCCTAGTCATAATGGCTACGGAGGAAAGAAAAAGGACGGCCCGACTTGAGGTCAATGCTGACTTTCTGGACGTGGCACGCACCCTGTACGACCATCTTGGCCCGAAGTGTCTCGACACTCTCCAACCTGTGGGTAATGGAATTTTTCTACTTACCTTTACGACCCTGGCATTCCTCCACCAAGCACTCGCCTGCGACGACCTGAAAACCAAAGACCAGAGATGGAAACTTACCTGTGTGGATGACGACGGACAATGGCTTACTATAAAGAACCTTCCTAAATGGATCCAGTGGGATGCTGTTATAAGTAATCTCAGACAATTCGGTGATGTCAAAACTTACCGTTTTGATGAATATTCCCAACTCAAAGGAGTAAAAAATGGTGACCGCTCCGTTAAAATTATTATGAAAAAACCGATCCCAAATGTGTTGTTTTTCGGACGTAGTCGGGCCTTAGTCTACTACAGAGGCGTTATTAAAAAATGTTTTTATTGTGACGAAGAAGGGCACGCGGTTGTGGATTGCGAAACAAAGAAGAAAAAGACGGCGGAAGAGACAAAAACGGGAGATAACAACGACTTACCCAAAGAAACTGAACGAAACCGAAGCTCCACACCTACACCTGCCAATGCCACCACTCGAGCCGATAACCTAGAAGAAAATCAATCAAGCAACTTACCTATACTTACCGCAACCGATGACTCCAAAAGCTCTGAAGAGAGCTGGACGCTAACATCACCAGAACCATCCAAGAAATATGCAGAACCTCCAGTCCAAACCAGCCAATACGCCGACGCCATAAAAAATCCGCCACATCCTGATGAACCTGAGAATACGCCCAAATCCCACGAATCCAACAACAACAGCACGCAAATCCACAAGGAATTCAGCACCGTCCACTCTGAAGTCAGCAGCTTGGGCGTTGATCCGACCATGTTCAATGATAGTTTTATAAAATATTTAGAAGGGTTCTTGCCAGACCGGTTTGACAAGTTTACTTCCGAAGTCTTAGAATTTACAGATATAACTACGCCTCAAAAGAAATTCCTCATCAGCCACGGTAAACTACACGCAATGAAGTACTCCAAGAGACGCCAGACCACTCCTCCGCCCAAGGCTCCCAAGAAAACAAAAAAGTAATCATAAATAGAACTGCGAAATCGATTAATTGACAATTTTAACCATACATGTTTACACTTATTTGAAAATACTTCTGTTATTAGCTTACTTTAAGAACTAAGCCCATTTTGAAATGTAGGTTATTTTTTTTTAGCTTTACATTTTTTTTAACTTATGTCTTTTTGTATATATGTACTTTAAATATTTCAAAAAAATTCATTCATTTTACCTTAACAGATTTTTTACAAAAAATATAATAAGCTTGTGACAATTTAAACTTAACTGTTTATATGAAGAAAAATGAAAATGACTAAAAGAACTGCCTTAAATTAATTGTAAGTTTAAATGGCAGTTAAAAAATGACCAGGGTACTGTAACTCAAGTTTTTTAATAAACAAATTCAGTATCTGTTCTTATCAGCTTAATATCTGATACGGGTCCCATCGGGGCCCAAGATATTAAACTTATTTTTGGACGGCGGCGGAGAGGTCGGAGCTTGCTCCACCTCCGCCACGGGTTGGCCTGGTATTGCAGTTCTTCCAGGATCGGCCCACCTCGCTCAATGAATCTAAAATCAAACACCATATATATATATATATATATATATATATATATATATTCCTAACGTCATAAGAGGGAAAGTCGTCATTGGCTAGTAGATCATTTTGAAGATTCGGACGGATTTGTTTTGTAAATTTTACCATAATTGTCGTACGTTACCAACGGTATGATTTTTTAAGTCACTTTCGTTACTAACAGGAGACATGATTAGGAGTTCACAGCCGGCCGCTTTTCGACATTCGCGTTGGCAACACGTCTTCCCCTTTAAAAAAATTACCCCCTCCCAAATCATGGTAACTCCGTTCTCGAAACGGACACCATATAAGTTATTTACATCGAGTTACCTAGCGAGGATTGCGTAACTATCGCTGTAGAAATAGGGGACTGTTAAAAGCGGGATGGTTTGGAAAAAACGAGTTTTTGTGTTGCTGATGCCGGGGCGCGTACTACGCGGCAACCACGGTCAATTCGTAGTGCCATATCTCATGACACTTCTCTACAGCTGTTCTGGTAAGCGTGCAGGAGGAAACTCCGTATGATCATGATCTTACTTTTTCTAATTATCGATTAAGCACGGTTCCATGTTGCCACTTATTAAAAAAAAGACCCAGAGAAAACCGAAGATAAATTATCGCCTTGGCGAACTAGTTAGAAACAGCGTAAAAGAAAATATTTAAAAATACACAAATTTTATTAAAAAGACTCAAATACCGCGTTAATGGAAAAAAAGAGGGAGAGAGGAAGAGAGCAGCCACCGGCACGCCGTGTTCCCCGGTGGTCTCCCTCCCAAGAAATGACCCCACTCGACGCGGCTTACCGTCGTTGATAGGTCGAGAACCAATGTATTCCACGTGATATTACCGTTGACGGCTGAAAACGCTCGATGGCCGTCGATCTTTTTGTTTGAAATCAAGAAGTTGCCTTCTTTGGTCAGACGTGATGGTTATACACGCTGTCATCTCCAGCCACGAGCAATCTGCTTAAACATAATTATGAAATATATGAATGCTCAATCTCACTCTTTTTCTTTTTCAACCACCAAAGCCCCCTTTGCCGGTTATCGCTTCTCGGCCTTTGGCTAAGATCAAAGTGTAGTATCTGCTCCTTTCTTCGAAGCCAAAGGTCGGAAGTCGTTGTTCATTGCGGATTTCCAGCTCTGAGTATCACGGAAGTCCTGCCCCGTTGGGCGCCTTGCTCCGGTGGTTCCAGTCTCGATCGTATCCAGCCCCTGTTGTACCCAGTTCCAGTGTTGCTGCAGCTCATTCTCCAGCGCCGCAGAGAATCAGCTTCAGCTGATCCAGAAAGTCTCCTGCCCATCTCGACGCCAGCAGCCGGGTCTCTATGGCTCCTGCTCAGTCGACGATGTCGCAACCACCACTTCCAGCACTCAAGAAGGCAACAGCCCGCATCAAGTTTGATGGCATAGCAGTTGAAGACTTGGCAACAGCCCTCTTTGAACATCTCGGACCCAAGAGCATTACTGTTTTTCAGATGATCGGAAAGTCCGAGGTACAAATCACGTTCAGCGACGTCGCCTCATTCCGCAAGGCTGTTGATGGTGGCATCGTTGTTGGAGAACAACAGCTTAATATCATTGCTGTGGTGGACCCTGTATCATATATCACCATTAAAGATGCTCCTTGTTGGTGGGATTTGGTTTTTCTAAAAACCGCACTTCGGAGTTACTGCGACGTCATTTCAGAAACCTGGGAGACGTACCAAAAGGGAGCTCTTAAGGATTTACGGACAGGGACCAGGCGTTTGGAAGTGAGATTCAAAAGCCCTATTCCAAACCTCATGACCATCAGTGGACACCGGGTTCAAATTACCTATCAAGGTGTCCAGAGAATGTGTTTTTTCTGTCGAAAAGATACACATCAAGTGCGAGAGTGCCCAAAAAAAAGTATAAACCGCGTCAGAGTGAAGCTGTAACTGAAGAACAAGACAAAGTGACCTTAAATCCCGAGTCTCCACCGGAAGGTACGCCGCCAATAGAAAATGTCCCTGGCTCTGAAAGCGCTAATACCGATAACTGCAACGTTGAGATGCAGGATGAATCAACGCCAAAAAAAAGTAACGAATCATTCGAGTTAGATAGATCGGAGTCATCGCAAACCGACTTACCTGGAGAATCGCCCACAGAAAACGTTTTTTCTGTAAAAGGAAAAAACAAAAGTAAAACTAACCTCAATGGTAGTTACTCCAACGCCGTTTTGTCGTCTTCACCGCATCAGTCAAGCGAGGTGGAAAAAGTTCCAACAATGTCAACAAAATCTGGAAAAATGAATGTCCTTGGGTCTCAAGGAAGATCTCCGCACAAACCCAACAAAAGGATGAACCCGCAACAGAGCCATACGCCAGATGCGAAGAAAAGCAAGTAGAACTTTATGGTTTTTATAGACTTTATTTTTACCCTTTTTATGATAAGCTTGAATCTTGGTACTTTAAACGTAAATGGTATGCGCGATTATCAGAAATGCGAAAAAATCGCCGCTCTTTTTGTTAATAGTAATTTGGACATTCTCCTATTACAAGAAACGCATCTCTTAACCTCAGACAATTGGACTACCTTAAGACGACAATTTTTTAGTCAGTATATCTATTTTAGTCAGGGTACAAACCGCTCTTGCGGTGTAGCTCTTATTTTTAAAAATAATTTTCAGTCTTGTATAAAAAGCTTTCGGGCTGACCATGAAGGTCGAGTAATTAGTGTGGATCTTTTGATTGAAGGGTGTCGGATTCGGATTTTAAACATCTACGCATCTTGTATCCCTAAACACAGAAAAATATTTTTTAATAATATGTACATGTTTTTAGATGGAAATTATGATTTTTTAATTATTGGTGGAGATTTTAATTGCGTTCTCGACCCAGGCCTCGACAGGGTGGGCGGTACCTACTACCCCGATCCTAGCGCGGGCACTTTATCGTCGGTTATTTCCAACTTGAATCTTATTGACGCTTGGCGGCGCAGTAACCCCTCTATACCTGGTTTTACCTGGAAAAATGATTTTGTTAAGAGTAGGTTAGATCATATCTTTTTTAGTAACAAGTGTAATTTTAAAGTAAACGATGTACAAATTTTGCCTAATAATTTTAGTGACCATAGTCTTTTACAACTGGGTCTTGTTTTTAACGGGGGGGTTCCTCGGGGGAGGGGAGTTTGGCGTCTTAACGACAAACTCCTCATCCCCGAGGACGAAGCGGACAAAAGTATAGAAAATGAAATTAGGTTGCTTTTGTCAGATATTAAAAATTTTGAAGATTGGGATATTTTTAAATCTAAAATTGGGAAATTTTTTAAACAAAGAGGGAAGGAATCCGCCGCCAGGGAGCGTAAAGCCGCCGTTGTTTATCGTTGGGCATTGGGGCTCATGAGCCAGGCGCCGGAAAAAAATGTCCATTCTTGTGCTACTGAAGAGAAGCTTAAAGCTTTGCTTCAAGAACAATATAAATCTAAGTATGATTTTATGGTTAGCTCTCGCAAAGGGGCGGAAATTTCGGGGGAAGAGCAATTTTCGTCAAACTTTTATTTACAAGCGAAGGGTTCGCGTAAAAAGGTGGCGATGGAGGAAGTCGAGTTCGAGGGCATCCGCCTTAGTGGGTCTGATGCTGTCGAGTCCGCCTTCGTCAAGTACTACTCTGATTTGTACAAAGCTCAGCCGGTGCGTCCCTTTGAATGTCCGCCTGGTCTTCCCCGGTTATCCGCGGAGGCTATGGAGGAAATCGAAGGAGAGGTAACGGAGCTCGAACTCCTCGAAGCGCTCAAAACATTCAAGGCCGGCAAGGCTCCGGGTCCAGACGGTTTAACAGCTACCTTTTATAAAACTTACTGGTTTTTAATCGGGCCCATACTTACCGTTGTTGTAAATAGCTCTCTCAAAGCGGGGCTGCTTCCGGCGTCGATGCAGACAGGGTGTATTACACTTCTCTGCAAAGACCTCAAGTATAAGCACCTTGTTGAGTACTGGCGACCAATTACCCTCCTGAACATAGACAGGAGGCTGGTTGCGAAGGTCCTGGAAGGCCGTCTGGGCAAGGTGGCAGGTCAGTTGATTGCTCTGGGGCAGTCTTGTGGTGTCAAGGGGCGGGTACCCTATCAGAACCTCCTTTTACTCCGTGACTCTATTGAGTATTTAAATTATCGGCGCCAGGCGGGATACCTCCTGTCCACCGATTTTAATAAGGCTTTCGATCGTCTGGACCATAGTTTTATTTTTAATGTTTTAACCAGTATGGGAGTAGGAAAAAATTTTAGAGGTTTTATTCATTCTTTGTATACTCGAAACGAAAGCGTTATTTTACTTAACAATTCACTATCCAGAAAATTCCAGGTGCAGAGGGGGGTTAGGCAAGGTTGCCCACTTTCCCCGATTTTATTTTGTTTATGTGTCGAAACTCTACTTTGCCAAATTCGGATAAGCCCCCTGGTTCGCGGTCTTCCCTGCCCGGGTGCCTCGGTCGATAACTGTTTAAAGTACGCGGCTCATGCCGACGACGTCAATTGCGTCAGCATCGACATAGAATGTATTAAAGTAATTTTAGTAAAAGTTGCAAACTATTGTCATATGTCAGGGAGTTTGTTAAATATGGAAAAATCTAAAATTATACGTCTAGGAAAAGGACATAGTGAACTAAATGTTAAAGATTTACCTTTAAAAATAACGAATGCAAATGTTAAAATACTCGGTATAATTTTTAATAATCAGGGCGTTGACCCTATTAATGAAAAAATATACAAAACTCGCTTTAAAGACACCATTGAATCTTGGACCGATAAACAAATTTCTTTTGTCGGTAAAGCGCAATTATTCCGCCAGGTGGCGCTTCCCAGACTTACCTATCCCGTCCCGTTAGTGACTTTCTCTGGCGGGACTCTGGTAGACCTAGAAAAAATGATGTTCAATTTCGTTTGGATTAAAAAAACTGAACTTGTAAATAGGAAAACTATGTACTTACCCGTGAGTGAAGGAGGTATTAATATGCCCAATATAATAACCGAAATTAAAAGTTTACAATTGTCGCGAACTATTAAATGCCTAACCCAGGAAGAACATTTAGTTAGGATATCGGTTACTTACCACCTATCTACTTCTGCTAAAACTGTTTTCGGAATTCAGTGGGACCACAAAATCTCTCACTCGGCCGATGTTGGCGCTAATTACGTCGACATCAAACAGTCAGCTATCGCTGTAAAAAATAAACTTAAAAAAGACCTAAACATCCTAGATATAAACAATTCCGAAATCTCCGCAAAATTAACCACAAGTTTTACCTCTCGTATTGTGTCAATGAAACCGGAAATAAACTGGAAAACAGCATTTAATAGAACAGGTTCGCGGTCCATTGAAGGGGTTAGACGTGATTTCCTGTTTAAAGTTGTCCATGACGTGCTTCCTGTCAGAGATCTATTATATAATAGAAATATGGCCAAAACTAGGGTTTGCCCCTTCTGTAAAAACAATGAAACGACCGTTCATCTGCTGTACCAGTGCGAGAACGCGAAACTCCTATTGAACAATCTACGAACTTTTTTCAAGATAACGTTTATATCCGTTAAATCTGTCATCTACCACGTCCCGCTTCCGGTTCCCCTATCTTTACTCTACGTGTTTTCGCTAATTTTAACTGAAATTAAATTCCAATTGTGGAAAGCCAGAAACAATAAATTGTTTGAAGGAAAATCCGTTCCTGCCTACGTCCTCCAAGAAAGAGTGCGCAACGAACTCCTAAGACGCGCGAGAGCCGACTTTAGTCGTTTTCCCCGCATCACATTCATGCTCAAATGGTGCGATCCGCAAACCCCTGTTGTGAAAATCCAAAATAATAAGTTAATATTATTATATTAACTGCATCCTTCAATGTCCAACCTGAAAATTAAAAATAATTAATAACAAAATGTAAAAAAGAAATATACTTACCTCGGAATGCCTTTAAAACGTGTATGTTTAAAACGGTTTAAAAAACCTATTGGTACCTGTGCGAAATAATATACTTACCCTATAATTTATAAACTTTAGTCACTATGCAATACGCTTAGTTAATTTCTAGCCAATGTATTTTCTCTGGATTCTCAATTGAATTTTTAAATGTTTTGCTTTTAATCCACAAAATTGAACGTTTGTTAAACTTTTCATTTTTTATCTAAAAAAACTGAAATCCTGTTTATGACACCTTTTACCTCGAGGAATGTTTTTATTATTAATGCTGAAAACAAAACCCTTTTTACATGGTTTTTGACTAGGAAATTGTTTATGATTTTTTGCTTTTGTCATTGTTCGCGCTAATTTAAAATCTTAATAACGCGAACAATGTAACTCTGACAATGTTTATAAATAAACAATCAAAAGTATCTGTTCTTATCAGCTTAATATCTGATACGGGTCCCATCGGGGCCCAAGATATTAAACTTATTTTTGGACGGCGGCGGAGAGGTCGGAGCTTGCTCCACCTCCGCCACGGGTTGGCCTGGTATTGCAGTTCTTCCAGGATCGGCCCACCTCGCTCAATGAATCTAAAATCAAACACCATATATATATATATATATATATATATATATATATATATATATATATATATATATATATATATATATATATATATATATTCCTAACGTCATAAGAGGGAAAGTCGTCATTGGCTAGTAGATCATTTTGAAGATTCGGACGGATTTGTTTTGTAAATTTTACCATAATTGTCGTACGTTACCAACGGTATGATTTTTTAAGTCACTTTCGTTACTAACAGGAGACATGATTAGGAGTTCACAGCCGGCCGCTTTTCGACATTCGCGTTGGCAACACGTCTTCCCCTTTAAAAAAATTACCCCCTCCCAAATCATGGTAACTCCGTTCTCGAAACGGACACCATATAAGTTATTTACATCGAGTTACCTAGCGAGGATTGCGTAACTATCGCTGTAGAAATAGGGGACTGTTAAAAGCGGGATGGTTTGGAAAAAACGAGTTTTTGTGTTGCTGATGCCGGGGCGCGTACTACGCGGCAACCACGGTCAATTCGTAGTGCCATATCTCATGACACTTCTCTACAGCTGTTCTGGTAAGCGTGCAGGAGGAAACTCCGTATGATCATGATCTTACTTTTTCTAATTATCGATTAAGCACGGTTCCATGTTGCCACTTATTAAAAAAAAGACCCAGAGAAAACCGAAGATAAATTATCGCCTTGGCGAACTAGTAAAAAGACTCAAATACCGCGTTAATGGAAAAAAAGAGGGAGAGAGGAAGAGAGCAGCCACCGGCACGCCGTGTTCCCCGGTGGTCTCCCTCCCAAGAAATGACCCCACTCGACGCGGCTTACCGTCGTTGATAGGTCGAGAACCAATGTATTCCACGTGATATTACCGTTGACGGCTGAAAACGCTCGATGGCCGTCGATCTTTTTGTTTGAAATCAAGAAGTTGCCTTCTTTGGTCAGACGTGATGGTTATACACGCTGTCATCTCCAGCCACGAGCAATCTGCTTAAACATAATTATGAAATATATGAATGCTCAATCTCACTCTTTTTCTTTTTCAACCACCAAAGCCCCCTTTGCCGGTTATCGCTTCTCGGCCTTTTGGCTAAGATCAAAGTGTAGTATCTGTTTTCAATAGTGCTATACCGAGATCTTAGTCGGGGGGCGAGAAGTGTTTTTACGCCTGTTAACCGAGTTTGCCTGCTCTCCGCTACGCTGAATCGTCAGTCGCTGCCGTTCCTGTCTCCAGCCCAGTTCCAGTTCCGGCGGTTGTTCCTGTTTTCCTGTTGCCGCTTGCTACAAACCAACAGTTCCTGAGTTCCGGTCTCCGCTTCGGCGGTCACCACCAACGTAGCCATGCCTGCCGTGCAGTCCTTGCCAGCAGCATCGCAGTCCTCCTCTATGTCCTCAAAGAAGGCCACTGCACGTATAAAATTCGACGGTGTCGCCGTAGAAGATTTGGCTCTTGGCCTTTTCGACCACATTGGCCCCAAGTGTATTACGGTCTTCCAAATGATCGGGAAGGCGGAAGTCCAAGTCACGTTTAAAGACTTTATCTGCTACCAGAAAGCGGTGGATACCGGAATAATCATCGGCGAGAAACACCTCAACATCGTGGGCATTGCCGATCCGGTGACTCAAGTCACAGTTAAAAATGCACCTAGCTGGTGGGATCTCTCGTTCCTAAAAGCCAATCTCAAAAGCTATTGTGAAGTGATATCCGAGACGTGGGAGACCTTCCAACAAGGCCCCCTGAAGGATGTCCGAAACGGTAACCGCCGTCTTGAAGTCCGAATCAAGAGTCCAATCCCGAACCTGATGACCATCAGTGGACACCGAATCCAACTCGTTTATCAAGGCGTCCAACGCATGTGTTTTTACTGCCGCAAAGACAGTCATCAGGTTCGGGATTGTCCGAAGAAAAAAAAGAAGGCTGGAACGACTCCAGAGAGCACAATACTTCAAGGCCAGAACCCTGTACACGATGATCCTGAAAACTTGAGGCACTCCGCACCTTCACCAGAAGCAAACGAGGCCGCCAACGATAACCCGGAAAAAATGGACGATAAAGCTTCAGGAACCGGAAGCTTCGAGGAGGGCGAAGATGGCTGGCGCCTCTCTCCGCCAGGGTCTTCCGGCACACCAGAAAAGGCCAACGGCTATTCCAATGCAGTGAAAACAGCATCTCATCAAGAACACAATCCAGAATCCTCTCCGGCGGTGAAAAAACCTGAAAAAACAAAAAGATTTAATTATGCACAAGTTTTTAAATATTGGGAAATGTCCGAGCAGGAACTTGAGGACTTTTGCCGTCGTGCAGAGGCCTTGCCTGCAACGCCTCCACGACTCCTTAAATGGCGCGAAGACGCATTAACCGAGGCACGCGCCTATCTTCAAAAGCACAAGAAACGTTCACCGAGTTCTCCATCTACAAGTCACCCTAAGAAAGGGAAAAAACAAGATCTATGCTAGGACTGTAATTATATTTTAAGTCACTTTTAAGTACCTTGACTTTTTTAATAAGTTGAAGTCTTTTAGTATAAAGGGTTTTTTAACAATCGTTTAATAAATACGTGCAATATCAATGGTGACATTTTATAGCTTGGGTTTTATTTGCTTTTAACTTTACATGTTTTTAATATTCTGGCTTGTCTTAATTTTTAAGACTAATTTTCGCGTTAATTGAAAAGTTCATATAGGTTCTTATGTATGTTAGCTTACCTAAAAAGTTCATGTAAATATTTCTATATACCTGTTAAACCCTAATGTTTAAAAGAAAATTATGCTTTGGTTTACAAAAAAGTAAAAAAGTTAAATAATGAAAAAAAAAAAAAATACTTACCTGTATGCCCCTAAAAAAGTACATACTCACCATTTGAGGTATCTTTACCCGTAAACAATTAACTTGGCGCTTCTGCCTATATAAACAGAAACCTTGAAGGAAATTATTCTTTCTATTTTGTAACTTGTAAATGTATACAGCTTTGTTCGCGCTAATTTAAAAGTTAATAACGCGAACAAATGTATTTTTTTGACTACGAATTTAAATAAACAAATTCAGTATCTGTTCTTATCAGCTTAATATCTGATACGGGTCCCATCGGGGCCCAAGATATTAAACTTATTTTTGGACGGCGGCGGAGAGGTCGGAGCTTGCTCCACCTCCGCCACGGGTTGGCCTGGTATTGCAGTTCTTCCAGGATCGGCCCACCTCGCTCAATGAATCTAAAATCAAACACCATATATATATATATATATATATATATATATATATATATATATATATATATATATATATATATATATATATATATATTCCTAACGTCATAAGAGGGAAAGTCGTCATTGGCTAGTAGATCATTTTGAAGATTCGGACGGATTTGTTTTGTAACTTTTACCATAATTGTCGTACGTTACCAACGGTATGATTTTTTAAGTCACTTTCGTTACTAACAGGAGACATGATTAGGAGTTCACAGCCGGCCGCTTTTCGACATTCGCGTTGGCAACACGTCTTCCCCTTTAAAAAAATTACCCCCTCCCAAATCATGGTAACTCCGTTCTCGAAACGGACACCATATAAGTTATTTACATCGAGTTACCTAGCGAGGATTGCGTAACTATCGCTGTAGAAATAGGGGACTGTTAAAAGCGGGATGGTTTGGAAAAAACGAGTTTTTGTGTTGCTGATGCCGGGGCGCGTACTACGCGGCAACCACGGTCAATTCGTAGTGCCATATCTCATGACACTTCTCTACAGCTGTTCTGGTAAGCGTGCAGGAGGAAACTCCGTATGATCATGATCTTACTTTTTCTAATTATCGATTAAGCACGGTTCCATGTTGCCACTTATTAAAAAAAAGACCCAGAGAAAACCGAAGATAAATTATCGCCTTGGCGAACTAGT
The DNA here is from genome assembly GCF_980474605.1 of Leiobunum rupestre. NCBI lineage: Eukaryota > Metazoa > Arthropoda > Arachnida > Opiliones > Sclerosomatidae > Leiobunum > Leiobunum rupestre. The sequence continues at coordinate 54,673,672 of NC_143392.1, read as the reverse complement.
TAGAAACAGCGTAAAAGAAAATATTTAAAAATACACAAATTTTATTAAAAAGACTCAAATACCGCGTTAATGGAAAAAAAGAGGGAGAGAGGAAGAGAGCAGCCACCGGCACGCCGTGTTCCCCGGTGGTCTCCCTCCCAAGAAATGACCCCACTCGACGCGGCTTACCGTCGTTGATAGGTCGAGAACCAATGTATTCCACGTGATATTACCGTTGACGGCTGAAAACGCTCGATGGCCGTCGATCTTTTTGTTTGAAATCAAGAAGTTGCCTTCTTTGGTCAGACGTGATGGTTATACACGCTGTCATCTCCAGCCACGAGCAATCTGCTTAAACATAATTATGAAATATATGAATGCTCAATATCACTCTGTTTCTTTTTCAACCACCAAAGCCCCCTTTGCCGGTTATCGCTTCTCGGCCTTTTGGCTAAGATCAAAGTGTAGTATCTGTTTCCAGCTATTTCGCTGAAATCTTGGCCGAAAGGCCGTTAAGCGACGTATACGCTTCTCAGCCTGTTCCTGCGATGCTGACTTACCTGCCGGTATCCTGTAGTTGCTGTTCCTGTTCCTGCTCCTGCTGCTGCCGCTGCTGTGTCCGGTTCCGTTGCTGTTCCTGATTCCGCTGCCGTTCCTGGTCCTGGTCCTGCTGACACTTACCTGTCGCTGCTGTTCCTGGTCTCCACGCTGTATCCTGACTTGGCCGATTCCTGCCATTTTCACTTGACGCTGTTCCTTCCTGGGACTTGACTTCACCCGACGACCCCTCTAAAGCCATCATGGCTGCAGAGGTGAAGAAGCGGACTGCTCGACTGGACGTCGATGCTGGCTACTTGGAAATCGCTCAGACCTTCCTCGGAAAGCTCGGATCCGATTCAATCGAAATGCTTCAACCTGTTGGTAAAGAATCTTACTTACTTACCTTCACAACCCTGGCCTTCCTGAAACAAGCAGTCTCCTACGGAGAATTAACGATCAACAATAAGACCTGTAAAGTCACCAGCGTCGAGGATGACGGCGTCTGGTTGACAATCAAGAATCTGCAACCATGGATACAATGGGATGCCATATTGACAAACTTACGACAGTATGGCGAAATTAAGGCCCATCGCCTAGATGAATATAAAGAACTCAAAGGGATCAAAAATGGAGATAGAGCGGTAAAAATCAGAATTAATAAAACTATACCTAATGTTCTTTATTTTGGCCGCAGTCGAGCCCTGGTTTACTACCCAGGTGTTTCAAAAAAATGCTTCTTTTGTGATCAGGAGGGGCACATTGCCTCTGCCTGCGACGCAAAAAAGAATAACCAGACGACCGAGAAGACAAAACCCCGAACCAACGACGACTTACCCAAAGATCCTGAAATAACCAGAAACTCCACACCTATACTCACCAACGCCACCACTCGAGACGATAACCTGAAAGTAAACCAAGAAAATCAAACAAGTAACTTACCTATACTTACCGCTGCCGATGAATCAAAAAGCTCTGAAGAGAGCTGGACGATGACGTCACCCGAACCATCAAAGAAGAACCCAGATCCTCCAGTCCAAACAAGCCAATACGCCGACGCCTTGAAATCTCCACCACAACCAGATGAACCTGAAAATAAACCCGAAACAACAAGCAACGACCCTGAACAATCCGAATCCGAATCCGACAGCAGCAGCGACGAGACCACTACAGCCACCGGTCCCAGGTGGGATCCAAATACCTGGGAACTGGGGGATAAACAAGATTTTAAGAAACTCACCAAACAAGAACTCCAAATACTGTTAGAACGCATTAAACGAGAACCTCCAAGCCGCACCCCATACATCACCTGGCAAATAGACTATATAAAAAACGACATCACATCCATCCTCCAAAATTATCCTAAACGCCGTAACAGCACGACTCCAATTAAAAAAACGAAAAAAGGCAAATCTCAAAACTAAAATTTTTAAATTTTATACGTTAACCTCGGTTTTAAATCTATGAACTAATTAGTTTTTAACTTTTTACATTTTTGTAACTATATATTGACCTGTTTTTAATTTAAACTAATTTAAAAAAACAGGAAACTATCTGACAGGGTACTGTATTTTTATTGAAAAATAATAAACAAATTCAGTATCTGTTCTTATCAGCTTAATATCTGATACGGGTCCCATCGGGGCCCAAGATATTAAACTTATTTTTGGACGGCGGCGGAGAGGTCGGAGCTTGCTCCACCTCCGCCACGGGTTGGCCTGGTATTGCAGTTCTTCCAGGATCGGCCCACCTCGCTCAATGAATCTAAAATCAAACACCATATATATATATATATATATATATATATATATATATATATATATATATATATTCCTAACGTCATAAGAGGGAAAGTCGTCATTGGCTAGTAGATCATTTTGAAGATTCGGACGGATTTGTTTTGTAAATTTTACCATAATTGTCGTACGTTACCAACGGTATGATTTTTTAAGTCACTTTCGTTACTAACAGGAGACATGATTAGGAGTTCACAGCCGGCCGCTTTTCGACTTTCGCGTTGGCAACACGTCTTCCCCTTTAAAAAAATTACCCCCTCCCAAATCATGGTAACTCCGTTCTCGAAACGGACACCATATAAGTTATTTACATCGAGTTACCTAGTGAGGATTGCGTAACTATCGCTGTAGAAAAAGGGGACTGTTAAAAGCGGGATGGTTTGGAAAAAACGAGTTTTTGTGTTGCTGATGCCGGGGCGCGTACTACGCGGCAACCACGGTCAATTCGTAGTGCCATATCTCATGACACTTCTCTACAGCTGTTCTGGTAAGCGTGCAGGAGGAAACTCCGTATGATCATGATCTTACTTTTTCTAATTATCGATTAAGCACGGTTCCATGTTGCCACTTATTAAAAAAAAGACCCAGAGAAAACCGAAGATAAATTATCGCCTTGGCGAACTAGTTAGAAACAGCGTAAAAGAAAATATTTAAAAATACACAAATTTTATTAAAAAGACTCAAATACCGCGTTAATGGAAAAAAAGAGGGAGAGAGGAAGAGAGCAGCCACCGGCACGCCGTGTTCCCCGGTGGTCTCCCTCCCAAGAAATGACCCCACTCGACGCGGCTTACCGTCGTTGATAGGTCGAGAACCAATGTATTCCACGTGATATTACCGTTGACGGCTGAAAACGCTCGATGGCCGTCGATCTTTTTGTTTGAAATCAAGAAGTTGCCTTCTTTGGTCAGACGTGATGGTTATACACGCTGTCATCTCCAGCCACGAGCAATCTGCTTAAACATAATTATGAAATATATGAATGCTCAATCTCACTCTTTTTCTTTTTCAACCACCAAAGCCCCCTTTGCCGGTTATCGCTTCTCGGCCTTTTGGCTAAGATCAAAGTGTAGTATCTGTTTCCAGCTATTTCGCTAAAATCTTGGCCGAAAGGCCGTCAAGCGAGTTTTCCCAGCTCTCAAGCTGGTTCCTGCGATGCTGTCTTACCTGCCGGTATCCTGACGTCACTGTTCCTGTTCCTGTTGCTGCTCCTGAAGCTGTCGCTGCTGTTTCCGGTTCCGTTGCTGCTCCTGTTCCTGGTCCTGGTTCGGCTGCTACTTACCTGTCGCTGCTAGTTTCTTGTCTCTTCGCCGACGGCTCTCGGGGATCGCCCTCTGGTGGTTCCTGGGTTCGTCTCCCGTTGTCTCTTGACGTCCGCAGTGGTGGAAGCCATGCCCGCTGCTTCGTCCAAGATGCCTGACTTGTCCGCTGCTGATCTGAAAAAGAATACGGCGAGAATTAAGTTTGAAGATGTTCCAGTTGATGATCTGGCTTCGGCCCTTCTCAACCACATCGGCCAGCAATGCATTGACGTTTTCCAGTTAATCGGAAAGTCCGAAGTGCAAATCACGTTCAAGGACGTTGAAAGTTTTCAAAAGGCTGTCGACTCCGGAGTCATTGTCGGAGACCGTCATCTAGATGTCACGAGTATCGTAGACCCTGTCCGCCACATCACTGTTCAAGGAGTTCCAAGTTGGTGGGCCCGGTCAATCCTTAAGACAGCCCTCCGTAACCATTGCGATGTCCAATCGGAGACATGGGAGACCTTCCAGAAGGGGCCTCTAAAGGGTCTCAAGACCGGCACGAGACGCTTGGCCGTAAAGTTTAAGTCCGCCATCCCGAACCTCATGACAATCCAAGGTCAACGCATCCAAATCACGTACGAGGGCGTGCACAGGATGTGCTTCTATTGCCGCAAGGACAGCCACCAGGTGCGTGACTGTCCGAAAAAACGGCGAAAGGCTCTCTCAGCTGGGGAGCCGAATAGGGAGTCACCACCCGAAAGCGACGGACCAAGTGGGGAAGACGCTGATGGCGGTGCTCCGGAGACCAAGGTCGGAGACGAAGTGGGGGAGATCCCGGACCGGCCAAATCTGGAAACTAATGACAATACGGCTCAAGAGCATCACCCATCCGATCCATCCGTCAACAAAATAAGCAGACACTGCACCGATCTTATATGGACTGTTGAGGACGAAAACTTTCTTAAGAAGTTTTTGCCCAATGACTTCGAAAAATACGTAGCGGAACTCAACGCATTTAACGACTTATCATCGGCCAGGAGGCTTTTCCTGATCAAGCGAGCCACAGCCTTAAGAAAGACAACCAACAAAAGGCGCCAGAGTTCCTCTCCGGGGGATAAATCCAGGACTGAAAAGAGGGTTAACGTCGGAAGCAAGACCACGGCCGACGCCGTTAAAGCGAAAACCAGTGCCGAGGTGTACGATGACTACGTAACGTACTGATTTTTAAGAATTTTTTTATATATTTCGCGTTTTTTAGAAATATAGCTTAAATTGTTCGATATGCTTATTGTTTTTAGTTACATTGTAAAAAGTAAAGTCTGAATGAGTTTTAAATTAATTGTACTTACCTGAATTTTACAAAATACCTGTTAAAAAAAAACATAGTTAAACTTACCTTTTGTGACAACTCTGTAAAGAGAAAAATTGTTTTAGTGTTTTTGAAAATTTGACCTGCTTTTTTCCGCGATAATTTAATTTTAATTTAACCGCGGAAAAATGTATTTTTGACAAGAATTTCAAATAAACAAATTCAGTATCTGTTCTTATCCGCGGAGGGAACAGACGCGCGTTTACGGAGCTCCGTCTCCGTAAGTTTATCTCTCGTCTCGCTCGTAGCTGCCTTTTTCAAGGCGGCTACCGTGTTTCGTCTTCCCGGCGCCGGCTGCTAAGCCTAGTTTCGTGTTTTTCTTAGTTCGCGATTGAAATACGGCTTTTTAGAAAGTTATTTAAGTAATCGTATCCCCTTTAGGGGCAGTTTTTTATACTCTATTTGTGTCTGCCACTATGGCAGCGCAAATAAAATCGCGCACTGCGCGGCTAGAAGCAGATTCTGCGACAGAATATGTTGATGTAGCACGAGCCGTCTATAATCAAGCTGGATGCAAAGCCATCGAAACCCTTCAGCCACTTGGAAGTGGGGTTTTCATGATCACGTTTTTGACACAAGTTATTTTTGACAAATTCATGGAGAGTCCGTGCCTTAATATTAAAGGTAAAGATTTTGAATTGCTCGGTCCGGATGGAAATTTCCGCTGGATCACTGTTAGAAATATGCCCGCGTGGATTCAACCCGATGCGGTTACAACTGCGCTGAGAGAATACGGGGAGATCGCTAAACACGATTACGAATTATACGACCCCAAAAAGGATAAAGAACTAGAAGGGGTTCGCAATGGGAATAGGCGTATCCGCATCAGGATGAAAAAGCCCGTGCCAAATATTTGGCGGTTCGGCCGCCAAAACTATTTGATCACGTACGCCGGCGTAGCCCAACAATGCTTTGGCTGCAAAGGCTTAGGCCACAACAAGGCGCAATGCCCGGAGAAAAAGCGGGGAAGCGGCAAAAAAAAGAACGACGCGCAACCGGGGGAGAACGAGGCGCCGTCGGGAGCGACCGAAGCCGAAGCCGAAGAGCGCGGAGAGGAAATCCACGCCGAGAACACATCTATGGTTAACGAGACCGTTAACGCTGAGGATGTGATAGCAGAGGAAAATGTACTTCAAAACGAAGAAGTCAACGTGGAGCCGCCCAAACAAGATGACCCGGCGTTAAACCTTTTCGACGCTATCATGGAAGAGTTCGTGGCTTCTTCGCAGGTCACACCGATCGTCTCGTACAGCAACGCCCTCACGCATTCCTACCAAAAGCAAGTTGTGCCGTCCACACTTCCTGTCTTCAACAAGTTTACACCCCTGAAGCGTCTAAAACAAGTCTCACCGTCCAACGCGAATCAAACGTCGCCTAAGAAAGCGAGAAACCAGAGTGATAGCGATTCGGAAAGTGATGTAAGATTTTAATAGTTTTTCTTAATTGCCTATTTTTTCATTAGTCATTAATAGCTTAATTTTTTTAGTAACCACCCTAATTTTAGACTTTTTCTCTTTAGTAACTTCCTATGCCTTATTATTAGTAATTTTAATTTCAATTCTAATGTTCCATTGTAAACTAAATTTTTGCACACTTAATTGTAACGGTTTGAGAAGCAGACTCAAGGCTGTGGACACTGCCGCCTTTGTCGGTGCCCACGGCTTTGACTTTGTCTTCCTCCAAGAAACGCACTGGTTATACACTGATAACTGGCAAGCTATCCGATCGCTATTCCCTGGTTATAAGATTTATTACTCGAGTGCCGATTCGCGCTCTAGTTGCGGCACGGCCATTTTGCTTCGTGACGTTTTCGCGAATTCCGTGACGGGCTTCAGGTGTGACAACCGGGGTCGTGTTACAAGCGTGAATGTGCGCATTCATGATCAGCTGTTCCGTCTCGTGTCAGTTTACGCTCCGTGTCGACCGGCCCAAAGACGCGAGTTTTTCGTTAAACTATTTGAATTTTTCGGCGGGAAATTCGACCGTTTGATAATTGGAGGAGATTTCAACTGCGTTCTAGACCCAAACTTAGACCGAGATGTTCCCTTAGTGGACCATGTAGACCACAGCGCCTCTACTCTAGCTACACTCATCACTGATATGACGCTTTACGACTCCTGGCGTTACCTCCATCCAACGACCAAAGCGTATTCTTGGCATTCTAGCCACGCGAACTCTCGTTTAGACACTTTTTACGTCTCACAATGTAACAATTTAGTTCCCCAAACGGCCGAAATCTTGCCTTTGCGACAGATTTCGGACCATGACGCCGTCCTTTTGTCACTACTCGTTTCGGCGCCCCAATCGCGCGCCCCGAGTGCCTGGCGCCTCAACACCGCCATTCTGACTGACGACAACGCCGAAGACCATAGAGTCGAACTCCGTCGAATTCTCGCGAAGGTCGATTGCGTCTCGGCGTGGGAAGTCGCGAAACAAGATGTCGCGTCGTATTTTCGTCGCGTCGGAAAAGAGCGTGCTACCAAACGTAGGAAAGAAGTCGCGTTTCTTCTATGGGCCCTTCAAAAAGTGTCCCGAGTGACTCCCGAAACGACCGCGACCGTGAGCGCCAAAGAAGAGATTCTGAATCTCCTCCACGCGGAGTACAATACCCAATATCGGGACAAACAAGATCGAGCCCTCGCTGACACTTTGAAAGACGAGGATTCCTTCACGGCTTCATTCTACCGCCGAACGCGAGCGCCCATGAACTATGTTGAAATTCGCGAAGTTGTTACTGCCAAGGGAGTTTCAACTGACGAAAACGTAGTCCACGACGTATTCCTCCAGTACTTTCAATCTCTCTATGATATCGAGACAACCGCTGATCCCGTCCAGTTTTTCCAGTCCCGCTGCGAACATCTTCCCAGGCTTTCGGATTTGGATAGAGACTTTTTAGAAGTCGCGATCTCAGACGTCGAGGTGTCAAAAGCGTTGCGCGGCTTGAAAAGCGGCAAGGCTCCTGGACCAGACGGTCTCCCCGCCGAATTCTATCGGTTCATGTGGGCTGATCTTAAGCCTATTCTGATTAACATTTTCAACGATCTCCTGAACGGAGAGCCATTCCCAGAAACATTTCGCGAAGGCCACGTCGTCTTAATCTGTAAAGACACGGACAAGAAAGCCTCCCCTTCCGCGTGGCGGCCTATTACGAAAATAAACACGGACAGAAAACTGTTCGCTAAGATCCTCGACTCGCGTTCATCCAAAGTCACCGGCACCATCATTGGCACTAACCAGACTTGCGGGGTTAGAGGGCGTCAGCCGCTATTTAACCTTGTTATGCTCCGAGATATCCTTGTGGATTACACCGAGCGGGATCGTTGCGGCTTCCTTCTCGCTGTAGACTTCGAAAAAGCCTTCGACCGCGTTAATCACCAGTTTCTCTGGCAGACTCTCGCGCGTTTCGGCTTCGGTCAGCGTTTCGTCAGCATCCTGAAAAATATGTACGAAAAAAACATTAGTCAACTTACCATCAACTCGCATCCGTCGGAACCATTCCAGATCAAAAGGGGCGTTCGTCAAGGCTGTCCCCTATCACCCAGCCTGTTCTGCCTCGCTCTGGAGCCGCTCCTCTTTGCAGCGAGCCACAGTCTGGACATTCGTGGCCTCCACTGCCCGGGAACGGCCGTCTCTAGTCAACAAATTTATGCCGCTCACGCGGACGACGCCAATTTCATGTTGGAGGACATCGCTTCGGTTCGGGGTACGCTATGGCTCCTCGACGACTTTTGCGCTGTCTCCGGCAGCAAGTTAAACGCCACCAAGAGCCAACTTGCTCGAATCGGTGGCAAAGCCCTCGAGTTGATTCCCGCGACGTTACCAATAAAGGAAACCACAGAACCAGTGAAAATCCTAGGTGTACTGTTCTCAGCCCACGGAGTAGCCCATAGTAACGAGACTCGCTTTGTTGAGAAATTCTCAACTTCTTTGGACGCGTGGGCGGACAACACTTTTTGTTTCCGCACCCTCGTCCAACTCATCAAGCAAATTGCCCTGCCAAAATTGACTTACCCAGTTCCTCTCGTGGTTTTCTCGCCTGCCACGATTGCAACAGTCAACAGGAAGATTTTCTCATTCGTTTGGGGAGACAAGCAAGAACTTATCGCGCGGCAAACTCCAACCACCAAAGCCCCCTTTGCCGGTTATCGCTTCTCGGCCTTTTGGCTAAGATCAAAGTGTAGTATCTGTTCTTATCAGCTTAATATCTGATACGGGTCCCATCGGGGCCCAAGATATTAAACTTATTTTTGGACGGCGGCGGAGAGGTCGGAGCTTGCTCCACCTCCGCCACGGGTTGGCCTGGTATTGCAGTTCTTCCAGGATCGGCCCACCTCGCTCAATGAATCTAAAATCAAACACCATATATATATATATATATATATATATATATATATATATATATATATATATATATATATATATATATATATATATTCCTGACGTCATAAGAGGGAAAGTCGTCATTGGCTAGTAGATCATTTTGAAGATTCGGACGGATTTGTTTTGTAATTTTTTACCTTAATTGTCGTACGTTACCAACGGTATGTTTTTTTAAGTCACTTTCGTTACTAACAGGAGACATGATTAGGAGTTCACAGCCGGCCGCTTTTCGACATTCGCGTTGGCAACACGTCTTCCCCTTTAAAAAAATTACCCCCTCCCAAACCATGGTAACTCCGTTCTCGAAACGGACACCATATAAGTTATTTACATCGAGTTACCTAGCGAGGATTGCGGTACTATCGCTGTAGAAATAGGGGACTGTTAAAAGCGGGAAGGTTTGGAAAAAACGAGTTTTTGTGTTGCTGATGCCGGGGCGCGTACTACGCGGCAACCACGGTCAATTCGTAGTGCCATATCTCATGACACTTCTCTACAGCTGTTCTGGTAAGCGTGCAGGAGGAAACTCCGTATGATCAAGATCTTACTTTTTCTAATTATCGATTAAGCACGGTTCCATGTTGCCACTTATTTAAAAAAAGACCCAGAGAAAACCGAAGATAAATTATCGCCTTGGCGAACTAGTTAGAAACAGCGTAAAAGAAAATATTTAAAAATACACAAATTTTAATAGAAAGACTCAAATACCCCGTTAATGAAAAAAAAAGAGGGAGAGAGGAAGAGATCAGCCACCGGCACGCCGTGTTCCCTGGTGGTCTCCCTCCCTCCCAAGAAATGACCCCACTCGACGCGGCTTACCGTCGTTGATGGGTCGAGAACCAATGTATTCCGCGTGATATTACCGTTGACGGCTGAAAACGCTCGATGGCCGTCGATCTTTTTGTTTGAAATCAAGAAGTTACCTTCTTTGGTCAGACGTGATGGTTATACACGCTGTCATCTCCAACCACGAGCAATCTGCTTAAACATAATTATGAAATTTATGAATGCTCAATCTCACTCTTTTTCTTTTTCAACCACCAAAGCCCCCTTTGCCGGTTATCGCTTCTCGGCCTTTTGGCTAAGATCAAAGTGTAGTATCTGTTTCCAGCTATTTCGCTAAAATCTTGGCCGAAAGGCCGTCAAGCGAGTTTTCCCAGCTCTCAAGCTGGTTCCTGCGATGCTGTCTTACCTGCCGGTATCCTGACGTCACTGTTCCTGTTCCTGTTGCTGCTCCTGAAGCTGTCGCTGCTGTTTCCGGTTCCGTTGCTGCTCCTGTTCCTGGTCCTGGTTCGGCTGCTACTTACCTGTCGCTGCTATGGAGAGCTAACTATCGGAAACCAAACATGTAGAATCACCAGCGTTGAAGATGACGGCGTCTGGTTGACCATTAAGCACCTACCATCATGGATCCAATGGGATGCAGTACTAACCAACCTGCGGAAATATGGAGAAATAAAGGCCCATCGTTCAGATGAATATAGAGAATTAAAGGGAGTCAAGAATGGAGACCGAATGGTAAAAATAAAAATGACCGAAACAATACCTAATGTACTTTATTTTGGACGAAGCAGGGCTCTAGTATATTATACCGGAGTGGCAAAAAAGTGCTTTTTTTGCGAGCAGGAGGGGCACGTTGCCTCTAACTGCGGTAAAAAAATTAACCAGATGGCCGAGAAGAAAACAACTAGAGAACAAAACGCATTACCTGAGAAACCTGAAGAAATTCGGCGCTCGACACCGACTCCTGGGGGGGTGGTTATCACAAACACCACCACTCGAGAAGACCTGGAAAAAAATAAACAAAGTAACGTAAAAATACTTACCACACCCGATGACTCGCTAAGCTCCGAAGAGAGCTGGACGTTGATGTCCCCAGTGACCATTAGGCCGAAACCTACCAAGACCAAGGAGGACGCTGCTCCAGCCATGGACGCTGAAGATTCCGACGAGGAAGACACCCACACCACTGTTACCACGCAAGTAGAACCAGAGCGCGTTACCTTTACACCGACCTTCCAGACATGGTTGGAAGGATTTTTACCAGACCGATTTGATGAGTATGTCACCGCAGTCAACAAATTTTCCGAAGTCACTACACCCCAGAAGAAAATCCTAATCAGACACGGAAAAATTCACGCACAGAATTTCCCGAAAAGACGTCCTACGACTTCCCCATCCAAAGCTCACAAGAAAGCGAAGAACAATTAGAACGATGAAGACTCTTTTGCCTCTCGATCTATATAACTCCTTTTAAATTTACTCCGTAACCATTTTTTTATAATTGATTTTAAAATGGTATGCAAATTCTTATAACGATTGTTCACGTTAACTTAATTAACTAACCACGTGAACAAAACTACTGTGATATATGTATATATGTAAATCAAACGAATCTTTTAATAAACAATTAAAAGTATCTGTTCCTTTCTTCGAAGCCAAAGGCCGGGAACCGTCTATACCTGTAAAGGTAAATATACGTACCTGCTCGTTGTTCCTGCCACGCTGCATCGCCAGACGTCCTCGATCCAGTTACCGTTCCAGTTGCTGTTCCAGTTGCCGCTCCAGCCTTCCAGTTGCTTGCTGCCTCGTTCCAGGGCTCCCTGAGCTCCGCTTCGGCGGGTGCTGTCCGGGTTGCCATGCCTCCAGTGATGTCCGTGCCGACTCCGGCACAGTCCTCGTCCTCGTCCTCTAAAAAGGCCACGGCACGAATAAAATTCGACGGGGTCAATGTGGAAGATTTGGCGGTAGCCCTTTTCGACTGCATTGGCCCCAAGAGCATCGAAGTGTTCCAGATGCTCGGAAAAGCGGAATGTCAGATAACGTTTACAAACGCTATCTGCTACCAGAAGGCCATCGACACCGGTATCATTGTCGGGGACAAACATCTCGACATCGTGGGTGTCGCTGATCCAGTCACCCAGATCACGTTGAAAGATGCTCCCTGCTGGTGGGAGCTATCATTCTTAAAGTCAGCTCTGAAAAATTACTGTGAGGTGATTTCTGAATCATGGGAGAAATTCCAGAGGGGCCCGTTGAAGGATGTGCGGAACGGGAACCGGCGCCTTGAAGTTAGACTCAAGAGCCCAATCCCGAGCCTGATGACCATAAGCGGACACCGTATTCAAATCGTTTACCAAGGTGTGCAACGAATGTGTTTTTACTGCCGTAAAGACAGTCATCAGGTTCGGGATTGTCCGAAGAAAAGAAAGAAGGCTGGAGCGACTCCAGACATTCAAAGTCAGAACCCTGTACCCGAGGATTCTGAAAACTTGAGGGACTCAGTACCGCCACCCGTAGCAAACGAGGCAGCTATCACTGCCGCTAAAGATAACCCAGAAATGATGGAAGATGAAGTATCAGGACCAGGAAGCTTCGAGGAAGGCCGAGATGGCTGGAGCCTTTCTCCACCAGGGTCTTCCCTCATATCATCCGAGACGACTGAACAGTCCAACGGCTATTCCAATGCAGTGAAAACCATATCTCATCACGAACATAATCCAGAATCCACTCCGTTGGTGAAAAATCCTGAAAAAAAAAGGTTTAATTATAACAAAGTTTGGAAATATTGGGAAATGTCTGAGCAGGAGCTTCAGGACTTTTGCCGTCGTGCAGAAGCCTTGCCTGCAACGCCACCACGACTCCTTAAATGGCGTGAGGATGCATTAGCCGAGGCACGCACCTACCTTCAAAAGCATAAGAAACGTTCCCAGAGTTCTCCATCTACCAGTGACCCTAAGAAAGGGAAAAATCAAGATTAATCTTAAAACTGTAATTATATTTTAATTAACCTTTTAAGTACTCGACTTCTTTATCTAATATGTCAAATACTCTTAGTATAAATGGTTTTTAAAGCAATCTAGTAATGTATTCGTGCAATATTAGCATTTAGCGGCTTTCTTACAGCGTAGGTTTTATTTACTTTTAACTCTACATGCTTTTAATATCCTGGCTTGTCTTAATTTTTAAAGACTTTTTTGCGTTTAAATAGCAATTATAATTTTGAAAAGTTCATATATGTTTTAAAGTATGATCACTTACCCTGAGAGTCCGTGTAAATATTTTTATATATACTAGTTAAACCTTAAGGTGTTAAAGAGCAATAGGCTTTTGTATATAATCATGGTAGCTGTAATGTTATTAACGTTTAATTTGACTGAAACCCGACCTGTAAAAAGTAAAAAGAAATAATTAATATACTTACCTGTTCACCCTTAAAAGTAACTACTCACTTTTTGACGGCTAAATTTTTTAGTTATTTTGCGGTACCTTGAACTTGGCGCTTTTTGCCTATATAAAAAACAGAAAATTTTAAGGAAATTATTCTTTCTATTTTTTGTAACTTGTAAATGTTTACAACAAATGTTCGCGCTAATTTAAACTTAATAACGCGAACAATTGTAACTTGACAATGAATTTTCAAATAAACAAATTCAGTATCTGTTCCCAGCTATTTCGCTGAAATCTTGGCCGAAAGGCCGTTAAGCGACGTTTACGCTTCTCAGCCTGTTCCTGCGATGCTGACTTACCTGCCGGTACCCTGACGTCTCTGTTCCTGTTCCTGCTTCTGAAGCTACCGCTGCTGTTTCCGGTTCCTCTGCTGTTCCTGATTCCGCTGCTGTTCCTGGTCCTGCAGACACTTACCTGTCGCTGCTGTTCCGGGTCGCTACGCCTGTATCCTGACTTGGCTGATTCCTGCCAATACCCTTCGACGCTGTTCCTTCCTGGGACTTGCCTTCACCTGACGACCCCTCTAAAGCCATCATGGCTGCAGAGGTGAAAAAGAGAACTGCCCGTCTAGACGTCGACGCCGGCTTCCTTGAAGTCGCCCAGACCTTCCTCCGAAAAATCGGACCAAATTCAATCGAAACGCTCCAACCTGTTGGTAAAGAATCCTTTTTACTTACCTTTACAACCCTGGCCTTCCTGCAACAAGCCGTCTCCTACGGAGAGTTAACCATCAACAACAAGACCTGTAAAGTCACCAGCGTCGAGGATGACGGCGTCTGGCTGACCATCAAACAGCTTCCATCGTGGATCCAATGGGATTCCATTCTGACAACCCTGCGGCAATACGGAGACATCAAAGCTCATCGCCACGACGAATATAAAGAATTAAAGGGGATAAAGAACGGAGATCGTGTGGTAAAATTAAAAATGAAACAAACCGTTCCTAACGTACTTTATTTTGGCCGTAGCAGGGCCCTGGTATATTATACCGGGGTTGCCAAAAAATGCTTCTTTTGCGAACAGGAGGGGCACGTTGCCTCTGACTGTGAAAAAAAGAAAAACCAGATAGCCGAGAAAAAAGAAACTGAAAAACCCGAATTACCAGAGGATCCTGAAACCACCAGAACTTCAACACCTGCACTTACCAACGCCACCACTCGAGCCAATAACCTAGAAGAAAATCAATCAAGCAACTTACCCATACTTACCGCACCCGACGACTCCAAAAGCTCTGAAGAGAGCTGGACGCTGATGTCACCAGAACCTTCCAAAACGAACGCAGAACCTCCAGTCAAAACCAGCCAATACTCCGATGCCCTGAAAACCGCTCACAAGCCCGATGAACCTGAAAATCAATCTAAATCAACAAGCAGTGAACCAAAAAAGAACAACTCCGACTCCGGTACCACCTCAAAACAAATCACCGCAACAGCCAGACCTCCATATGATCCTACGACCTGGATACCAGGAACGAGACCACCTATAAAACATTTAACCAAACAAGAACTACATATGCTTATCGAACACATCAAGACAGTACCCTATGGCCAGGACGGTAATGTTAACTGGTCCATAGCCGAATACTTTGCCGAAATTAAACTAGAAATCCAAAACTACCAAAAACGCCCACGCAGTACCACTCCCACCAAAGAAACCAAAAAAGGGAAATCTTCACGTTGAAGTTTTTATTAATTTTAAACTTTACCTCTGTTTTATCTCTATGAACTAATTAGTTTTATACTTTTTAAATTTTATATCTATTTAATGACCTGTTTTAATTTAAACTAATTTAAAAAAAACAGGAACTATCTGACAGGGTACTGTATTTTATTGAAATTTATAATAAACAAATTCAGTATCTGTTCTTATCAGCTTAATATCTGATACGGGTCCCATCGGGGCCCAAGATATTAAACTTATTTTTGGACGGCGGCGGAGAGGTCGGAGCTTGCTCCACCTCCGCCACGGGTTGGCCTGGTATTGCAGTTCTTCCAGGATCGGCCCACCTCGCTCAATGAATCTAAAATCAAATATATATATATATATATATATTCCTGACGTCATAAGAGGGAAAGTCGTCATTGGCTAGTAGATCATTTTGAAGATTCGGACGGATTTGTTTTGTAATTTTTTACCTTAATTGTCGTACGTTACCAACGGTATGATTTTTTTAAGTCACTTTCGTTACTAACAGGAGACATGGTTATGAGTTCACAGCCGGCCGCTTTTCGACATTCGCGTTGGCAACACGTCTTCCCCTTTAAAAAAATTGCCCCCTCCCAAACCATGGTAACTCCGTTCTCGAAACGGACACCATATAAGTTATTTACATCGAGTTACCTAGCGAGGATTGCGGTACTATCGATGTAGAAATAGGGGACTGTTAAAAGCGGGATGGTTTGGAAAAAACGAGTTTTTGTGTTGCCGATGCCGGGGCGCGTACTACGCGTCAACCACGGTCAATTCGTAGTGCCATATCTCATGACACTTCTCTACAGCTGTTCTGGTAAGCGTGCAGGAGGAAACTCCGTATGATCATGATTTTACTTTTTCTAATTATCGATTAAGCACGGTTCCATATTGCCACTTATTAAAAAAAGACCCAGAGTAAACCGAAGGTAAATTATCGCCTTGGCGAACTAGTTAGAAACATCGTAAAAGAAAATATTTAAAAATACACAAATTTTATTAAAAAGACTCAAATACCGCGTTAATGGAAAAAAAGAGGGAGAGAGGAAGAGAGCAGCCACCGGCACGCCGTGTTCCCCGGTGGTCTCCCTCCCAAGAAATGACCCCACTCGACGCTGCTTACCGTCGTTGATGGGTCGAGAACCAATGTATTCCACGTGATATTACCGTCGACGGCTGAAAACGCTCGATGGCCGTCGATCTTTTTGTTTGAAATCAAGAAGTTGCCTTCTTTGGTCAGACGTGATGGTTATACACGCTGTCATCTCCAGCCACGATCAATCTGCTTAAACATAATTATGAAATATATGAATGCTCAATATCACTCTTTTTCTTTTTCAACCACCAAAGCCCCCTTTGCCGGTTATCGCTTCTCGGCCTTTTGGCTAAGATCAAAGTGTAGTATCTGTTTCCAGCTATTTCGCTAAAATCTTGGCCGAAAGGCCGTCAAGCGAGTTTTCCCAGCTCTCAAGCTGGTTCCTGCGATGCTGTCTTACCTGCCGGTATCCTGACGTCACTGTTCCTGTTCCTGTTGCTGCTCCTGAAGCTGTCGCTGCTGTTTCCGGTTCCGTTGCTGCTCCTGTTCCTGGTCCTGGTTCGGCTGCTACTTACCTGTCGCTGCTAGTTTCTTGTCTCTTCGCCGACGGCTCTCGGGGATCGCCCTCTGGTGGTTCCTGGGTTCGTCTCCCGTTGTCTCTTGACGTCCGCAGTGGTGGAAGCCATGCCCGCTGCTTCGTCCAAGATGCCTGACTTGTCCGCTGCTGATCTGAAAAAGAATACGGCGAGAATTAAGTTTGAAGATGTTCCAGTTGATGATCTGGCTTCGGCCCTTCTCAACCACATCGGCCAGCAATGCATTGACGTTTTCCAGTTAATCGGAAAGTCCGAAGTGCAAATCACGTTCAAGGACGTTGAAAGTTTTCAAAAGGCTGTCGACTCCGGAGTCATTGTCGGAGACCGTCATCTAGATGTCACGAGTATCGTAGACCCTGTCCGCCACATCACTGTTCAAGGAGTTCCAAGTTGGTGGGCCCTGTCAATCCTTAAGACAGCCCTCCGTAACCATTGCGATGTCCAATCGGAGACATGGGAGACCTTCCAGAAGGGGCCTCTAAAGGGTCTCAAGACCGGCACGAGACGCTTGGCCGTAAAGTTTAAGTCCGCCATCCCGAACCTCATGACAATCCAAGGTCAACGCATCCAAATCACGTACGAGGGCGTGCACAGGATGTGCTTCTATTGCCGCAAGGACAGCCACCAGGTGCGTGACTGTCCGAAAAAACGGCGAAAGGCTCTCTCAGCTGGGGAGCCGAATAGGGAGTCACCACCCGAAAGCGACGGACCAAGTGGGGAAGACGCTGATGGCGGTGCTCCGGAGACCAAGGTCGGAGACGAAGTGGGGGAGATCCCGGACCGGCCAAATCTGGAAACTAATGACAATACGGCTCAAGAGCATCACCCATCCGATCCATCCGTCAACAAAATAAGCAGACACTGCACCGATCTTATATGGACTGTTGAGGACGAAAACTTTCTTAAGAAGTTTTTGCCCAATGACTTCGAAAAATACGTAGCGGAACTCAACGCATTTAACGACTTATCATCGGCCAGGAGGCTTTTCCTGATCAAGCGAGCCACAGCCTTAAGAAAGACAATCAACAAAAGGCGCCAGAGTTCCTCTCCGGGGGATAAATCCAGGACTGAAAAGAGGGTTAACGTCGGAAGCAAGACCACGGCCGACGCCGTTAAAGCGAAAACCAGTGCCGAGGTGTACGATGACTACGTAACGTACTGATTTTTAAGAATTTTTTTATATATTTCGCGTTTTTTAGAAATATAGCTTAAATTGTTCGATATGCTTATTGTTTTTAGTTACATTGTAAAAAGTAAAGTCTGAATGAGTTTTAAATTAATTGTACTTACCTGAATTTTACAAAATACCTGTTAAAAAAAAACATAGTTAAACTTACCTTTTGTGACAACTCTGTAAAGAGAAAAATTGTTTTAGTGTTTTTGAAAATTTGACCTGCTTTTTTCCGCGATAATTTAATTTTAATTTAACCGCGGAAAAATGTATTTTTGACAAGAATTTCAAATAAACAAATTCAGTATCTGTTCTTATCAGCTTAATATCTGATACGGGTCCCATCGGGGCCCAAGATATTAAACTTATTTTTGGACGGCGGCGGAGAGGTCGGAGCTTGCTCCACCTCCGCCACGGGTTGGCCTGGTATTGCAGTTCTTCCAGGATCGGCCCACCTCGCTCAATGAATCTAAAATCAAACACCATTTTTATATATATATATATATATATATATATATATATATATATATTCCTGACGTCATAAGAGGGAAAGTCGTCATTGGCTAGTAGATCATTTTGAAGATTCGGACGGATTTGTTTTGTAATTTTTTACCTTAATTGTCGTACGTTACCAACGGTATGATTTTTTTAAGTCACTTTCGTTACTAACAGGAGACATGGTTATGAGTTCACAGCCGGCCGCTTTTCGACATTCGCGTTGGCAACACGTCTTCCCCTTTAAAAAAATTGCCCCCTCCCAAACCATGGTAACTCCGTTCTCGAAACGGACACCATATAAGTTATTTACATCGAGTTACCTAGCGAGGATTGCGGTACTATCGCTGTAGAAATAGGGGACTGTTAAAAGCGGGATGTGTTTGGAAAAAACGAGTTTTTGTGTTGCCGATGCCGGGGCGCGTACTACGCGTCAACCACGGTCAATTCGTAGTGCCATATCTCATGACACTTCTCTACAGCTGTTCTGGTAAGCGTGCAGGAGGAAACTCCGTATGATCATGATTTTACTTTTTCTAATTATCGATTAAGCACGGTTCCATGTTGCCACTTATTAAAAAAAAGACCCAGAGTAAACCGAAGGTAAATTATCGCCTTGGCGAACTAGTTAGAAACATCGTAAAAGAAAATATTTAAAAATACACAAATTTTATTAAAAAGACTCAAATACCGCGTTAATGGAAAAAAAGAGGGAGAGAGGAAGAGAGCAGCCACCGGCACGCCGTGTTCCCCGGTGGTCTCCCTCCCAAGAAATGACCCCACTCGACGCGGCTTACCGTCGTTGATGGGTCGAGAACCAATGTATTCCACGTGATATTACCGTCGACGGCTGAAAACGCTCGATGGCCGTCGATCTTTTTGTTTGAAATCAAGAAGTTGCCTTCTTTGGTCAGACGTGATGGTTATACACGCTGTCATCTCCAGCCACGATCAATCTGCTTAAACATAATTATGAAATATATGAATGCTCAATATCACTCTTTTTCTTTTTCAACCACCAAAGCCCCCTTTGCCGGTTATCGCTTCTCGGCCTTTTGGCTAAGATCAAAGTGTAGTATCTGTTTTTAATAGAACTATACGGAGATCTTAGTCGAGGGGCGAGAAGTGTTTCTACGCCTTTAAGGCGAGTTATCCTGTCTTGCGTGATCTGATCCTGTGCCGAGCCGTGCTGCTGCTGTCGTTCCTGAAAGAATTACCTACCTGTTCCAGTCGTGTTGTTCCTGTCTGCCGTAGGCCTGGATCCGCCGCCCGAGGGATCGCCGTCCGGCGTATCCCAAAGCCGACCAACGCTTCCGACGTCCAAGCGTGATGACACGCCATCACTCCTGCCAAAGATTCCGGACCATCAAGCTCCTGCACTTGATCCGGCGTCAGCTTCAGCCCTTAAAGCCACCACAGCCCGAATACGGTTTGACGGTGTCAACGTGGAAGACCTGGCCTCAGCTTTACTTGACCACGTTGGCCCGAGGAATATCACCGTATTTCTAATGGTGGCCAAATCTGATGCCCTGATCACATTCAGGGATGCAGCCAGCTTCCAGAAGGCTGTAGATAGTGGAATCGTGGTCAATGGCAAACCACTCGATGTCGTGGGTGTTGTCGATCCGATGAACTACATCACTGTTAAAAATGCACCGAGCTGGTGGGAGTTGGCCATCCTAAGGAAAGCGCTGAGGTCCTGCTGTGACGTGATGTCGGAAACGTGGGAAACCTATCAAACAGGAGTCTTGAAGGACCTCCGCACAGGAAATAGGAGGCTTCAAGTTAAAGTCAGAGGTCCAATCCCGAACCTGATGACCATCAGTGGACATCAAATTGAAATCACATACCGTGGTGTCCAAAGAATGTGTTTTTATTGCCACAAGGACACTCATCAGGTTCGGGATTGCCCGAAAAAGAGGAACAAAGCCCGCCAGCCTCCAGAGTCCAACGGAGAAGTAACCCCAGAATCCAGTAATTCGACACCTACCCCTTTGGGGGTGATACCTACCAACGCCACCTCTCGAGAAGAAAATCTGCAAGAAAAATCATCACGCATACCTGAAATACTTACCCAATCCAACGAATCCAGAACCTCTAACGACAGCTTTTACTTGACAACACCTTCCCCAAAGACCGTAGAACCTCCAGCCAAAATCTGTTCCTTCGCCGACGCTTTAAAATCTCCGCCACATCACGATAACATTGAAGCAGAACCAGAAAGTGAACCTGAAACCAACAAATCCGACCACAGCAATAACAACAGCAGCTCCAAAACCAGTCCCAGATATGATCCGTCAACCTGGATGTATGGGCAAACGCCGGACCTCAAGCAGCTAACCAAATCCGAACTCCAAACCCTCTTCGAAAAAATCCAATCCAGAGCATTCACACGTATCGTTCCCCTCAACCAACAAGCAGAGCAACTCCTCGACAACATCAGCGAACTCCTAAAAAATATTCAAAAACGACGACGCAGCATCACTCCGCAGAAAGAAACGAAAAAAGGAAAAAATATGTTTTAAAATTTAATTTTTAAATTTTAACATATCTTTTTATGAATCGATTTTTATTCAATGTTCCTTTTATTTTTTTAACGATTGTTCGCGGTAATTTAAAATAATTCTAACACGCGAACAAAATAATGACGAAAATGTAAAAATGAAAACTTTTACTGAAACATTAATAAACAAATTCAGTATCTGTTCTTATCAGCTTAATATCTGATACGGGCCCATCGGGGCCCAAGATATTAAACTTATTTTTGGACGGCGGCGGAGAGGTCGGAGCTTGCTCCACCTCCGCCACGGGTTGGCCTGGTATTGCAGTTCTTCCAGGATCGGCCCACCTCGCTCAATGAATCTAAAATCAAACACCATTTTTATATATATATATATATATATATTCCTGATGTCATAAGAGGGAAAGTCGTCATTGGCTAGTAGATCATTTTGAAGATTCGGACGGATTTGTTTTGTAATTTTTTACCTTAATTGTCGTACGTTACCAACGGTATGATTTTTTTAAGTCACTTTCGTTACTAACAGGAGACATGGTTATGAGTTCACAGCCGGCCGCTTTTCGACATTCGCGTTGGCAACACGTCTTCCCCTTTAAAAAAATTGCCCCCTCCCAAACCATGGTAACTCCGTTCTCGAAACGGACACCATATAAGTTATTTACATCGAGTTACCTAGCGAGGATTGCGGTACTATCGCTGTAGAAATAGGGGACTGTTAAAAGCGGGATGGTTTGGAAAAAACGAGTTTTTGTGTTGCCGATGCCGGGGCGCGTACTACGCGTCAACCACGGTCAATTCGTAGTGCCATATCTCATGACACTTCTCTACAGCTGTTCTGGTAAGTGTGCAGGAGGAAACTCCGTATGATCATGATTTTACTTTTTCTAATTATCGATTAAGCATGGTTCCATGTTGCCACTTATTAAAAAAAAGACTCAGAGTAAACCGAAGGTAAATTATCGCCTTGGCGAACTAGTTAGAAACATCGTAAAAGAAAATATTTAAAAATACACAAATTTTATTAAAAAGACTCAAATACCGCGTTAATGGAAAAAAAGAGGGAGAGAGGAAGAGAGCAGCCACCGGCACGCCGTGTTCCCCGGTGGTCTCCCTCCCAAGAAATGACCCCACTCGACGCGGCTTACCGTCGTTGATGGGTCGAGAACCAATGTATTCCACGTGATATTACCGTCGACGGCTGAAAACGCTCGATGGCCGTCGATCTTTTTGTTTGAAATCAAGAAGTTGCCTTCTTTGGTCAGACGTGATGGTTATACACGCTGTCATCTCCAGCCACGATCAATCTGCTTAAACATAATTATGAAATATATGAATGCTCAATATCACTCTTTTTCTTTTTCAACCACCAAAGCCCCCTTTGCCGGTTATCGCTTCTCGGCCTTTTGGCTAAGATCAAAGTGTAGTATCTGTTTCCATATCAGTTCTATACGGAGATCTTAGTCGGGGGGCGAGAAGTGTTTCTACGCCTTTAAGGCGAGTTTGCCTGCCTTGTCGAATGATCCTGTTCCGGTGCCGATCTGTTCCGCTGCTGCGTTCCTGCCTGTTCCTGAAAAGAGAAAACTACCTACCTGGTACTAACCTTACGCCTCTGCTGAAGGGTTCCTCTGACGCCGCTCCGACTTGGAGCTCCACTCACCAGACGACATCCTCCTAGCCTGAAATGGCTACAGAGGAGAAGAAGCGTACAGCTCGGCTGGAAGTCGATGCTGGTTTCCTTGACGTCGCCAATCTTTTCCACGAGAAAATGGGTCCTTCATGTTTGGACACCTTGCAACCTGTTGGCAAAGGTATTTTTCTAATTACCTTTACAACGCTGGCATTCCTCCAACAAGCTCAGTCTTACGGAGAAATAAGGATCAACGGTAACCCGTGCAAACTCACTGCTATCGAAGACGACGGCCTTTGGCTCACAGTCAAAAATTTACCCAAATGGATTCAATGGGATTCAGTCCTCAGCACGTTACGTCAATACGGGGAAGTGAAATCTCACCGCTTCGACGAATACCCTCAGCTGAAGGGTGTGAAGAATGGCGACAGAGCTATTAAAATCAAGATGAACAAATTGGTAATACCCAACGTGCTATATTTTGGCAAGAGTCGCGCTCTTGTGTTCTACCGTGGCGTAGTGAAAAAATGCTTCTTCTGCGACGAGGCAGGACATAACGTCTCGTCTTGTGAGAAGAAGAAAGGGAAACAGCAGCAGAAACCGAAGCAAACCGCTGAGGAAGCGCAACTGGAGAACCGCGAATATTCCGCTGAAAGGCCAGAGAAAGAGCTCACCTCGATCGACGGCCCGACGACATCTACCGAATCCTACGACGTCGCCGATCCTTCGGAAGACGAATCAGAGTGCAGATCCACCGTGCATTCACTAGAACAAACCACGTCACCCGAACCTGAAAAAGAAAAAAATATTAATGTACTTACCTTCGGTGCAACTTACAACCAGTCCGGTTCGCCAAACGAGAATTTGCAAGTATCAGTTCCTCCAAAATCAGATTCCAAACGAAACAACCAGGGCAATACAAAGAGCCAGGGAAACATGCCCAAGATAAAGAAAAACGATGAAGAGACCAATGATGAGGAAACCAGATCAGCCGACGGACCCCGATGGGATCCTGAAACCTGGGCAGTAGGAGACAAACCCGACCTAACGAAACTAACTCGAAATGAGCTACAAGTACTCTTCGATCGCGTCAATCGGGAACCTTCAACCGGAGTTGATTCAATTGACTGGGCCATAGACGAATTCCAAGACAACATCAGATCCACCATCAAAAGTTATCCGAAACGCCGCATCAGTACCACTCCAACGAAAAAAGCGAAAAAGGGCAAATCTACAGGTTAAAAATTTGAACACTTTTTAAATTTTGAACTATATTCTGCATATTTTAAAACAATATGCTTTTAAGTTTTACATTCAAATTGAATGGAAATGTAGATTTTTAATCTTACATCCATTAACTTAGCATTTATGTTTTTTTTAACTTTACGTTCATAAACTTTGTAAATATTTTCTTTTAGCTCTACCTAGTTTAATTTCTTGAAAATCATTTTGCGCTTTCACTTGTCTCCTTTTTGTTAACGTCTTAAAGTAACTGTAAATTATCACTAATAATTTTGCAATATAACGATCTGCTGTAATTTAAAATAATTTAAAAAGCAGAAAAAAATATACGACCAGGGTACTGTAAATATTTGATTTTTTAATAAACAAATTCAGTATCTGTTCTTATCAGCTTAATATCTGATACGGGTCCCATCGGGGCCCAAGATATTAAACTTATTTTTGGACGGCGGCGGAGAGGTCGGAGCTTGCTCCACCTCCGCCACGGGTTGGCCTGGTATTGCAGTTCTTCCAGGATCGGCCCACCTCGCTCAATGAATCTAAAATCAAACACCATATATATATATATATATATATATATATATATATATATATATATATATATATATATATATATATATATATATATATATATATATATATATATATATATATTCCTGACGTCATAAGAGGGAAAGTCGTCATTGGCTAGTAGATCATTTTGAAGATTCGGACGGATTTGTTTTGTAATTTTTACCTTAATTGTCGTACGTTACCAACGGTATGATTTTTTTAAGTCACTTTCGTTACTAACAGGAGACATGATTAGGAGTTCACAGCCGGCCGCTTTTCGACATTCGCGTTGGCAACACGTCTTCCCCTTTAAAAAAAATTACCCCCTCCCAAACCATGGTAACTCCGTTCTCGAAACGGACATCATATAAGTTATTTACATCGAGTTACCTAGCGAGGATTGCGGTACTATCGCTGTAGAAATAGGGGACTGTTAAAAGCGGGATGGTTTGGAAAAAACGAGTTTTTGTGTTGCTGATGCCGGGGCGCGTACTACGCGGCAACCACGGTCAATTCGTAGTGCCATATCTCATGACACTTCTCTACAGCTGTTCTGGTAAGCGTGCAGGAGGAAACTCCGTATGATCATGATCTTACTTTTTCTAATTATCGATTAAGCACGGTTCCAAGTTGCCACTTATTAAAAAAAGACCCAGAGAAAACCGAAGATAAATTATCGCCTTGGCGAACTAGTTAGAAACAGCGTAAAAGGAAATATTTAAAAATACACAAATTTTATTAAAAAGACTCAAATACCGCGTTAATGGAAAAAAAGAGGGAGAGAGGAAGAGAGCAGCCACCGGCACGCCGTGTTCCCCGGTGGTCTCCCTCCCAAGAAATGACCCCACTCGACGCGGCTTACCGTCGTTGATGGGTCGAGAACCAACGTATTCCACGTGATATTACCGTTGACGGCTGAAAACGCTCGATGGCCGTCGATCTTTTTGTTTGAAATCAAGAAGTTGCCTTCTTTGGTCAGACGTGATGGTTATACACGCTGTCATCTCCAGCCACGAGCAATCTGCTTAAACATAATTATGAAATATATGAATGCTCAATCTCACTCTTTTTCTTTTTCAACCACCAAAGCCCCCTTTGCCGGTTATCGCTTCTCGGCCTTTTGGCTAAGATCAAAGTGTAGTATCTGTTCCCAGCTATATCGCTGAAATCTTGGCCGAAAGGCCGTTAAGCGAGTTTCCAAGCTCTACCGCTAGTTCCTGTGATGCGGACTTACCTGCCGGTATCCTGACGTCTCTGTTCCTGCTCTTGAAGTTGCCGCTGCTGTTTCCGGTTCCGTTGCTGTTCCTGAATCCGCTGCTGTTCCTGGTCCTGGTGCTGCTGCTACTTACCTGTCGCTGCTGTTCCGGGTCTCTACGCTGTATCCTGACTTGGCCGATTCCTGCCATTGCTACCTGACGCTGTTCCTTCTTGGGACCAACCCTCACCTAACGATCTCTCTACAGCCTATATGGCTGCAGAGGTGAAAAAGCGGACCGCCCGACTGGACGTCGACGCTGGCTACCTTGAAGTCGCTCGCACCTTCTTGGTAAAACTTGGACCTGCATGCATCGAAACACTACAACCTGTGGGTAACCAATCATTTCTTTTAACATTTACGACCCTGGCCTTCCTGAAACAAGCAGTCTCCTATGGAGAAATTAAAATAAAAGACACGACGTGCAAAATCACCAGCATCGAAGATGACGGTGTCTGGTTGACGATTAAACAACTTCCATCCTGGATCCAATGGGATGCTATCCTGACGACACTTCGACAATACGGCGACATCAAGGCCCATCGCTTAGACGAGTATAAAGAACTGAAAGGGATAAGAAATGGTGATCGTTCAGTCAAAATTAAGATGCAAAAAACTATACCCAATGTCCTCTTTTTCGGGCGCAGCCGCGCACTTGTATATTATACAGGTGTCGCTAAAAAATGTTTCTTCTGCGACCAGGAGGGGCACGTTGCCTCTGCCTGCGACGCAAAGAAGAGTAAGACGGCAGACACAACTGGAGCCAAAAACGAACTACCTAACGATCCTGAAACACACCACAGTTCGCCACCTACTCCGAACCTAGAAGAAAAACAAGAAAACCAACCAAGTAACCAACAAATACTTACCACATCCGACGACTCAAAAAGCTCTGAAGAGAGCTGGACCCTGATGTCACCAGAACCTTCCAAAAAGAACGCAGCACCTCCAGTCCAAACCAGCCAATACTCCGATGCCCTGAAAACAACACCAAAGCCCGATAAACCTGAAAGTAAACCCGAAACAACAAGCAACGAACCTGAACAATCCGAATCCGACAGCAGCAACGACGAGACCACTTCAGCCACCGGGCCCAGGTGGGATCCAAATACCTGGAAGCCGGGGGACAAACCAAACCTTAACAAACTGACGCACGCCGAACTACAAATCTTCTACAACCGCCTCGACAGAGAACCTCCCTCAGGAATCAGAACCCTTGACTGTTCCATCGACGACCTCCAGTTCCGGGTTACAGACCTTCTTCAAAGCTATTCCAAACGCAGACACAGCACCTCTCCTAAAAAAACAGCGAAAAAAGGAAAATCTTCAGTGAAAAATTAAAATTTTAAACTTGTAATGTTATCATTAACTAATATGTTTTTAAACTTTTGCAAAAGAAAAATATGACCTGCTCTAACTTAATTTAACAAGCAGGAAAAAAATGACAAGGGTACTGTACTAAATTTGATTTTTTAATAAACAAATTCAGTATCTGTTCTTATCAGCTTAATATCTGATACGGGTCCCATCGGGGCCCAAGATATTAAACTTATTTTTGGACGGCGGCGGAGAGGTCGGAGCTTGCTCCACCTCCGCCACGGGTTGGCCTGGTATTGCAGTTCTTCCAGGATCGGCCCACCTCGCTCAATGAATCTAAAACCAAACACCATATATATATATATATATATATATAAATATATATATATATATATATATATATATATATATATATATATATATATATATATATTCCTGACGTCATAAGAGGGAAAGTCGTCATTGGCTAGTAGATCATTTTGAAGATTCGGACGGATTTGTTTTGTAATTTTTACCTTAATTGTCGTACGTTACCAACGGTATGATTTTTTTAAGTCACTTTCGTTACTAACAGGAGACATGATTAGGAGTTCACAGCCGGCCGCTTTTCGACATTCGCGTTGGCAACACGTCTTCCCCTTTAAAAACAATTACCCCCTCCCAAACCATGGTAACTCCGTTCTCGAAACGGACACCATATAAGTTATTTACATCGAGTTACCTAGCGAGGATTGCGGTACTATCGCTGTAGAAATAGGGGACTGTTAAAAGCGGGATGGTTTGGAAAAAACGAGTTTTTGTGTTGCTGATGCCGGGGCGCGTACTACGCGGCAACCACGGTCAATTCGTAGTGCCATATCTCATGACACTTCTCTACAGCTGTTCTGGTAAGCGTGCAGGAGGAAACTCCGTATGATCATGATCTTACTTTTTCTAATTATCGATTAAGCACGGTTCCATGTTGCCACTTATTAAAAAAAGACCCAGAGAAAACCGAAGATAAATTATCGCCTTGGCGAACTAGTTAGAAACAGCGTAAAAGGAAATATTTAAAAATACACAAATTTTATTAAAAAGACTCAAATACCGCGTTAATGGAAAAAAAGAGGGAGAGAGGAAGAGAGCAGCCACCGGCACGCCGTGTTCCCCGGTGGTCTCCCTCCCAAGAAATGACCCCACTCGACGCGGCTTACCGTCGTTGATGGGTCGAGAACCAACGTATTCCACGTGATATTACCGTTGACGGCTGAAAACGCTCGATGGCCGTCGATCTTTTTGTTTGAAATCAAGAAGTTGCCTTCTTTGGTCAGACGTGATGGTTATACACGCTGTCATCTCCAGCCACGAGCAATCTGCTTAAACATAATTATGAAATATATGAATGCTCAATCTCACTCTTTTTCTTTTTCAACCACCAAAGCCCCCTTTGCCGGTTATCGCTTCTCGGCCTTTTGGCTAAGATCAAAGTGTAGTATCTGTTCTGCAATATTATACCGAGATCTTAGTCGAGGGGCGAGAAGTGTTTTCTACGCCTTGAAGGCGAGTTTTGCTGCACCGCTGCACGAGATGTTCCTGTCCTGAGCCGCTCTGCTGTTTCCTGTTTCCTGAAAGAAAGTTACTTACCTGTTCTTGGCTGTCCTGTTCCGGTCCCAGAAGAGTATCCAGTCTTGCATCGATCTTGCATTACCATCTCGACGACCGCAGACGTGCCTTAATGGCCCCTGCCCAGTCGACGATGTCCTCCTCTCCAGCTGAAGCCTTGAAAAAGATGACAGCTCGGGTCAAATACGAAGGCGTTGCTCTCAACGACCTTGTTCCAGCTCTCTTTGGTCTCGTCGGACCAAATGGAATCACCGTGTTCCAGCCTGTGGGAAAAGAAGTCGCACAGGTGACCTTTAAAGACGCATCCTGCTTCCAGAAGGCCATTGAAGCCGGCATCATGGTCGGAGATAATCAAGTTGAAATCGTTGGTGTAGCTGATCCGATTTCATACATCACGTTGCGAGATGCCCCGAGTTGGTGGGAGCTATCTTTCCTCAAGACCGCTCTTCGATCCTTCTGCGATGTCCTCAGCGAATCCTGGGAAACTTACCAGGAGGGCCCTCTCAAAGACCTCAAGAACGGTACCCGCCGCCTTGAAGTCCGTATGAGGTCCACAATCCCGAACCTGATGACCATCAGTGGTCATCGTGTCCAGATTACATACCGGGGCATTCAGCGAATGTGCTTTTACTGTCGCAAAGACAGTCATCAGGTTCGGGATTGTCCGAAGAAAAAAATCAAGACCCGTACGACTCCAGAGAGCACGAATGATCAAAGGCAGATTCCGGCACCTAAAGGTGCTGACAACCCCGGAGGTTCTACAACCCCACAAGAAGCAGACACGGAAGCTGTCACTGACACCGGTGACAACTTAGAAATTATGGATGAAGAGGAACAAGCAGCAGAAAACTTCATTGAGGGAGAAGATGGCTGGCGCCTCTCTCCACAAGGGCCCCCCCGCAATACTTTGGAATCACCAAAAAAATCTGAGAGCTACGCAACGGTAACGAAAACTCCACCACAGCAAAAACCAGATTCGGAGTTCTCTCCAAATGCAAAACAACCAGACTCAGGAACTCCAATCTACAAACAAAAGTGGATTTGGTGGGAAATGTCCAACCAAGAAATAGAGGACTTTTGCCGTCGTGCACAGGACTTAGTCACCACATCACCAGGAATCCTTAGTTGGCGTACAACCTCATTGCGACAGGCGCACACAGTCTTGCAAAATCGCAAGAGACGCTCGCAGACTTCCCCAACTGGAACACTCGCCAAGAAAGGGAAAAAATAAGCCCCCAATGCAATATGTAATTATGTTTTTAAATTACTTTCTTAGTTTTAAATTCGCTTTTATTGTAAATTTTAACTTTACGATTTTAAAATTTTTTGTGTAAGTTTTAATAGTTAATAGTTTTAAAAAAAAATGTATGCTTAAATTTAGTACTTACCTGATACTTACCGTGGAACCGGGTTACCCTGTATAAACGAAAAGAAATATAGGAAAAATATTTTTAGAACCTATTGTAAAAAACTTACCTGATATACTTACCTTTAAAAAAACTGTACATCTTGAAAACCTGTAAAAATCTGAAAAAATGCTTTAACAATGTTCGCGTTAAGTTAATTAATAATAACCGCGAACATTTGTAACCTTGACAATGAATTTCAAATAAACAAATTCAGTATCTGTTCTTATCAGCTTAATATCTGATACGGGTCCCATCGGGGCCCAAGATATTAAACTTATTTTTGGACGGCGGCGGAGAGGTCGGAGCTTGCTCCACCTCCGCCACGGGTTGGCCTGGTATTGCAGTTCTTCCAGGATCGGCCCACCTCGCTCAATGAATCTAAAATCAAACACCATATATATATATATATATATATATATATATATATATATATTCCTAACGTCATAAGAGGGAAAGTCGTCATTGGCTAGTAGATCATTTTGAAGATTCGGACGGATTTGTTTTGTAAATTTTACCATAATTGTCGTACGTTACCAACGGTATGATTTTTTAAGTCACTTTCGTTACTAACAGGAGACATGATTAGGAGTTAACAGCCGGCCGCTTTTCGACATTCGCGTTGGCAACACGTCTTCCCCTTTAAAAAAATTACCCCCTCCCAAATCATGGTAACTCCGTTCTCGAAACGGACACCATATAAGTTATTTACATCGAGTTACCTAGCGAGGATTGCGTAACTATCGCTGTAGAAATAGGGGACTGTTAAAAGCGGGATGGTTTGGAAAAAACGAGTTTTTGTGTGGCTGATGCCGGGGCGCGTACTACGCGGCAACCACGGTCAATTCGTAGTGCCATATCTCATGACACTTCTCTACAGCTGTTCTGGTAAGCGTGCAGGAGGAAACTCCGTATGATCAAGATCTTACTTTTTCTAATTATCGATTAAGCACGGTTCCATGTTGCCACTTATTTAAAAAAAGACCCAGAGAAAACCGAAGATAAATTATCGCCTTGGCGAACTAGTTAGAAACAGCGTAAAAGAAAATATTTAAAAATACACAAATTTTATTAGAAAGACTCAAATACCCCGTTAATGAAAAAAAAGAGGGAGAGAGGAAGAGATCAGCCACCGGCACGCCGTGTTCCCTGGTGGTCTCCCTCCCTCCCAAGAAATGACCCCACTCGAAGCGGCTTACCGTCGTTGATGGGTCGAGAACCCATGTATTCCGCGTGATATTACCGTTGACGGCTGAAAACGCTCGATGGCCGTCGATCTTTTTGTTTGAAATCAAGAAGTTACCTTCTTTGGTCAGACGTGATGGTTATACACGATGTCATCTCCAACCACGAGCAATCTGCTTAAACATAATTATGAAATTTATGAATGCTCAATCTCACTCTTTTTCTTTTTCAACCACCAAAGCCCCCTTTGCCGGTTATCGCTTCTCGGCCTTTTGGCTAAGATCAAAGTGTAGTATCTGTTCGCTTCACGGCCTTTTGGCTAAGATCAAAGTGTAGTATCTGTTTGCTCCTTTCTTCGAAGCCAAAGGCCGGGAACCGTATTTCCTATAAAAGGGAAAAAGTTATACGTACCTGCTCGCTCGCCTGCCACGCTGCTCCACCAGACGTCGCCACGCCAGTTCCTGATCCTGATCCTGTTCCAGTCCCGGTTCCAATTCCTTAGTTGCCGTTTGCCTCCAACTAGCGGTTCCTGAGTTCCGGTCTCCGCTTCGGCGGTCGCCACCATCGTCGCCATGCCTGCCGTGACGTCGAAGCCGTCCTCTTCGCAGTCCTTGCCGTCGACCTCGAAAAAGGCCACTGCAATAATAAAGTTTGACGGGGTCAATGTTGAAGATTTGGCTGTAGCCCTTTTCGAATACATTGGCCCCAAAAGCATCACAGTTTTCCAGATGATTGGAAAAGCTGAAGCACAAATCACGTTCAAGGATAACTTATGTTACCAGAAAGCCGTTGACACCGGAATTATAATAGGAGATAAACATCTCAACATTGTAGGAGTCGCCGATCCGGTGACGCAAATCACCGTAAAAGATGCTCCCAGCTGGTGGGACCTGCCGTTCCTGAAAACTTCCCTCAGGAACTACTGCGAAGTCGTGTCAGAATCATGGGAAACGTTCCAGAAAGGCCCATTGAAGGACGTCTGTAATGGCAATCGACGTTTGGAAGTCAGGATCAAAAGTCCAATCCCGAACCTGATGACCATCAGTGGACATCGCGTCCAACTCGTATACCAAGGCGTGCAGCGCATGTGCTTCTATTGCCGCAAAGACAGTCATCAGGTTCGGGATTGCCCGAGGAAACGAAACAAGACGCAACCAATTCCAGAGCAAAAGAACATTGCTGATCAGACTCCGGCCACCAATGATCCGGAGAACTCAGAGAACTCGACCCCACCACCTCCATTAGCAGGTGCTGAAGATGGCGCTGAGGAAACTCAAGTCGAGATGGAGGAAAGTCCATCAGAAACCAACGAACCCAAAGAGGGCGATGGCTGGTCCCTGTTGTCTCCAGTACCATCACCAAAGAAAACTGAACAGTCCACCATAGTCAAAGGGTACGCCGACGCCGTTAAGTCTCCTCAGCGTTCGCCGAAATCTGATCCTCCAACACCAAAGGAACCCAAACAAGAAGTGGAAATTTACGCCCGCGATTGGAATTTCGCTATAATGTCAAAACAAGAAATTGAAAACTTCATTCGGCGTGCCAAAGCATTAACATCCAAGGACACCAAAATCATAAACTGGCGAAGCAACACTCTAGCGATGGCTGAGAGAATACTGAAGAACCGTTCTAAACGACCTCATAGCCCTCCTCGTGAGAAAGACCCAAAAAAAGGGAAGAATTAGTACCTCGTTTTGAGCTGTAAATATGTTTTTAATAACTCTTTTAAGTTTTATGTATACTTTTAATTCTTTAATTTTAAGTTTACATTTTTATATGTTTTGGGCCTTTTAATTGGTATTTAGTTATAAATAGGGGACATTTTGTTATCTGGTACGCTGGATCTCTGTAAAAAAAACATATGAATATTTTTTACGTTAAAGTTAAAAAGAAAGGAAAAAATACTTACCTTAGTTTAAAATACAGAAAAATAAAATATAGTTAAAATTAATACTTACCTTGTTAAAACATAGAGAAAAATAGTTAAAAATTATACTTACTTGCTTTGTTAAAAAAATATAGGAAAAATAGGTTAAACCCATACTTACCTTGACGTTTTTTACAAAAAAAACAAACCTGAAAAAAGAAATAACTGTTTTTTGACAATGTTCGCGCTAATTTAAATGCTAATAACGCGACCATTTTTGTAACCATGACAAATGAATTTCAAATAAACAAATTCAGTATCTGTTCCTAGCTATTTCGCTGAAATCTTGGCCGAAAGGCCGTTAAGCGACGTTCACGCTTCTCAGCCTGTTCCTGCGATGCTGACTCACCTGCCGGTATCCTGACGTCACTGTTCCTGTTCCTGCTCTTGAAGTTGCCGCTGCTGTTTCTGGTTCCGCTGCTGTTCCTGAAACCGCTGCTGTTCCTGGTCCTGGTTCTGCTGCTACTTACCTGTCGCTGCTGTTCCGGGTCTCCACGCTGTATCCTGACTTGGCCGATTCCTGTCATTACTACCTGACGCTGTTCCTTCCTGGGACTTGCCTTCACCTGACGACCCCTCTAAAGCCATCATGGCTGCAGAGGTGAAGAAGCGGACCGCCCGACTTGACGTCGACGCTGGCTACGTGGAAGTTGCCCGAACCTTCCACGGGAAACTCGGACCGGACAGCATTGACACTCTTCAATCTGTTGGCAAGAATACCTTTCTACTAACCTTCACGACCCTCGCATATCTGCAGCAAGCTGTCTCTTACGGCGAAATATCAGTTAACAACTCCACATGTAAAGTCACCAGCGTCGAAGACGATGGTGTCTGGCTCACCATTAAGCAACTTCCCTCATGGATTCAATGGGATTCAATCTTGACGACCCTGCGACAATACGGCGAAATTAAGGCACACCGCCTAGACGAATACAAGGAATTAAAAACGGGGACAGATCGGTAAAAATCAAAATGCACAAAACGATACCTAATGTACTTTATTTTGGAAGGAGCAGGGCCCTGGTATATTATACCGGGGTTGCAAAAAAGTGCTTTATTTGTGACCAGGAGGGGCATGTGGCTTCCGCCTGCGAAAAAAAGAGAAACCAGATGGCCGAGAAGACAAAAACCGGAGACGACTTACCCCAAGTTCCTGAAAACCACAGAAGCTCAACACCTATACTTACCACCGCCACCACTCGAGAAGAAGACCTGAAAGAAAAACCATCACGCTCACCTGACATTCTTACCCAATCAAACGACTCCAAAACCTCTGACAGCAGCTTTTTCCTGGCAACACCTTCTCCAAAGCCCGTAGATCCTCCAGTCAAAACCAGCCAATACTCCGATGCCCTGAAAATAGCACCAAAACCCGATGAACCTGAAAATAAACCTGAATCAACAAACAGCGAACCAATAAAGAACACCTCCGACTCCGGTACCATCTCAAAAGAAATCACCGCATCAGCCAGACCTCCATATGATCCCACGACCTGGATACCAGGAACGAAACCGTCTCTAAAACATCTAAACAAACAAGAACTACAGATGCTTATCGAACACATCAAGACAGTACCTTATGGCCAGGACGGTAATGTTAACTGGTCCATAGGCGAATATTTTGCCGAAATTAAACAAGAAATTCAAAACTACCAAAAACGCCCACGCAGTATCACTCCCACCAAAGAAGCCAAAAAAGGGAAATCTTCACGTTGAAGTTTTTATTAATTTTAAACTTAACCTCTGTTTTAATTCTATGAACTAATTAGTTTTATACTTTTTATTTTTATCTATTTATTGACCTGTTTTAATTTAAACTAATTTAAAAAAACAGGAACTATCTGACAGGGTACTGTATTTAATTGAAATTTTTAATAAACAAATTCAGTATCTGTTCTTATCAGCTTAATATCTGATACGGGTCCCATCGGGGCCCAAGATATTAAACTTATTTTTGGACGGCGACGGAGAGGTCGGAGCTTGCTCCACCTCCGCCACGGGTTGGCCTGGTATTGCAGTTCT
Source organism: Leiobunum rupestre (assembly GCF_980474605.1). Taxonomy (NCBI): domain Eukaryota; kingdom Metazoa; phylum Arthropoda; class Arachnida; order Opiliones; family Sclerosomatidae; genus Leiobunum; species Leiobunum rupestre. Next base: position 54,638,494 of record NC_143392.1, on the reverse strand, counting down.
TCCAGGATCGGCCCACCTCGCTCAATGAATCTAAAATCAAACACCATATATATATATATATATATATATATATTCCTGACGTCATAAGAGGGAAAGTCGTCATTGGCTAGTAGATCATTTTGAAGATTCGGACGGATTTGTTTTGTAATTTTTTACCTTAATTGTCGTACGTTACCAACGGTATGTTTTTTTTAAGTCACTTTCGTTACTAACAGGAGACATGATTAGGAGTTCACAGCCGGCCGCTTTTCGACATTCGCGTTGGCAACACGTCTTCCCCTTAAAAAAAATTACCCCCTCCCAAACCATGGTAACTCCGTTCTCGAAACGGACACCATATAAGTTATTTACATCGAGTTACCTAGCGAGGATTGCGGTACTATCGCTGTAGAAATAGGGGACTGTTAAAAGCGGGATGGTTTGGAAAAAACGAGTTTTTGTGTTGCTGATGCCGGGGCGCGTACTACGCGGCAACCACGGTCAATTCGTAGTGCCATATCTCATGACACTTCTCTACAGCTGTTCTGGTAAGCGTGCAGGAGGAAACTCCGTATGATCAAGATCTTACTTTTTCTAATTATCGATTAAGCACGGTTCCATGTTGCCACTTATTTAAAAAAAGACCCAGAGAAAACCGAAGATAAATTATCGCCTTGGCGAACTAGTAAGAAACAGCGTAAAAGAAAATATTTAAAAATACACAAATTTTATTAGAAAGACTCAAATACCCCGTTAATGAAAAAAAAGAGGGAGAGAGGAAGAGATCAGCCACCGGCACGCCGTTTTCCCTGGTGGTCTCCCTCCCTCCCAAGAAATGACCCCACTCGACGCGGCTTACCGTCGTTGATGGGTCGAGAACCAATGTATTCCGCGGGATATAACCGTTGACGGCTGAAAACGCTCGATGGCCGTCGATCTTTTTGTTTGAAATCAAGAAGTTACCTTCTTTGGTCAGACGTGATGGTTATACACGCTGTCATCTCCAACCACGAGCAATCTGCTTAAACATAATTATGAAATTTATGAATGCTCAATCTCACTCTTTTTCTTTTTCAACCACCAAAGCCCCCTTTGCCGGTTATCGCTTCTCGGCCTTTTGGCTAAGATCAAAGTGTAGTATCTGTTTTCAATAGTGCTATACCGAGATCTTAGTCGGGGGGCGAGAAGTGTTTCTACGCCTTTAAAGGCGAGTGTTCCTGCCTTGCCGCATGAGTTGTTCCAGTACCGATCCATTCTGCTGCTATCCTGACGCTGTTCCTGAAAGTACTTACCTGGTACTTACCTGCCGTTCCTGCTGACGTGCTCCATCGACGCTGCTCCTGCTTGGGGCTTCTCTCACCAGACGACACTCTCCTAGCCTGAAATGGCTACGGAGGAGAAGAAAAGAACGGCTCGGCTGGAAGTCGATGCCGGCTTCCTAGACGTGGCTCAGACCATCTACGACCACCTTGGACCTAAGAGTATAGATACTCTACAACCTATGGGTAAAGAAATTTACTTGATAACGTTTACGACCCTGTCCTTTCTCCAGCAAGCACTCTCCTGCGATGACCTAAAAACGAATGGAAAAAAATGGAAACTTACCTCAATGGATGATGAAGGGATTTGGATTACAGTCAAGAACCTACCAAAGTGGATCCAATGGGATGCAGTTATCAGTACCCTCCGACAGTATGGTAACGTTAAAACCTACCGCTTCGATGAATATCCCCAGCTGAAAGGTGTAAAAAACGGAGACCGTTCGGTCAAAATCATAATGGAAAAATCGATTCCCAACGTTTTGTTTTTCGGGCGTAGCCGCGCATTAGTTTACTATCGAGGCGTAGTAAAAAAATGTTTCTTTTGTGAAGAAGAAGGTCACATGGCTTCATCCTGTGAAAAAAAGAAGTCACCACAAGCAGAAAGACACCCAATTCAGCTTGAGGGCCAGGGTCTGTCTCCGAACCTCGAGCCCGAGAACGTCCAGACGCCATTAGCCGATGACAACCCGACAGCAATATCACAACCGCAGAATGTAGCAGACTCCAGTAAACCTGACCAAGAGGCCGAGGCCGCCAACCTAGAAGAAAATCAAGTAAACCAACCAAGTAAACCACAAATGCTTACCACATCTGACGACTCCAGAGGCTCTGAAGAGAGCTGGACGTTGATGTCACCGGAACCTTCCAACAAGAACGCAGCACCTCCAGTCCAAACCAGCCAATACTCCGATGCCCTGAAAACGCCGCCACAACCTAACGAACCTGAAAATAAACCTGAAGCACCAAACAGTGAACCTAATCATACCGACTCCGAGCCTAGCGACAACGAGACCACTACAACTACCGGGCCCAGGTGGGATCCAACTACCTGGACGAATGTTACGAGACCCGACCTTACAAAACTTACCAGAACGGAGCTTCAAATCCTCCACAAGCGTGTTGCAATGGAACCTTCCTCACATTGCAACCAGATGAATATAAGCCTCGACAGTTTCCAAGAGGAGATTGAAGAGCTCCTCAACAGCTACTCCAAACGTAGAAGAAGCACCACTCCCGTAAAAACATCAAAAAAAGGGAAACCTTCTCGGTAAAATTTAATTTTAAAATTTTAAACTTTAACTATACTTATTTTTATGCGCAACATTGTTTACTCAACCCGTAATGTTTTTTTTTTACGGGTTGAGTAAACAATGTTGCGCATAAAAATAAGTATAGTTAAAGTTTAAAATTTTAAAATTAAATTTTACCGAGAAGGTTTCCCTTTTTTTGATGTTTTTACGGGAGTGGTGCTTCTTCTACGTTTGGAGTAGCTGTTGAGGAGCTCTTCAATCTCCTCTTGGAAACTGTCGAGGCTTATATTCATCTGGTTGCAATGTGAGGAAGGTTCCATTGCAACACGCTTGTGGAGGATTTGAAGCTCCGTTCTGGTAAGTTTTGTAAGGTCGGGTCTCGTAACATTCGTCCAGGTAGTTGGATCCCACCTGGGCCCGGTAGTTGTAGTGGTCTCGTTGTCGCTAGTCTCGGAGTCGGTATGATTAGGTTCACTGTTTGGTGCTTCAGGTTTATTTTCAGGTTCGTTAGGTTGTGGCGGCGTTTTCAGGGCATCGGAGTATTGGCTGGTTTGGACTGGAGGTGCTGCGTTCTTGTTGGAAGGTTCCGGTGACATCAACGTCCAGCTCTCTTCAGAGCCTCTGGAGTCGTCAGATGTGGTAAGCATTTGTGGTTTACTTGGTTGGTTTACTTGATTTTCTTCTAGGTTGGCGGCCTCGGCCTCTTGGTCAGGTTTACTGGAGTCGGCTACATTCTGCGGTTGTGATATTGCTGTCGGGTTGTCATCGGCTAATGGCGTCTGGACGTTCTCGGGCTCGAGGTTCGGAGACAGACCCTGGCCCTCAAGCTGAATTGGGTGTCTTTCTGCTTGTGGTGACTTCTTTTTTTCACAGGATGAAGCCATGTGACCTTCTTCTTCACAAAAGAAATATTTTTTTACTACGCCTCGATAGTAAACTAATGCGCGGCTACGCCCGAAAAACAAAACGTTGGGAATCGATTTTTCCATTATGATTTTGACCGAACGGTCTCCGTTTTTTACACCTTTCAGCTGGGGATATTCATCGAAGCGGTAGGTTTTAACGTTACCATACTGTCGGAGGGTACTGATAACTGCATCCCATTGGATCCACTTTGGTAGGTTCTTGACTGTAATCCAAATCCCTTCATCATCCATTGAGGTAAGTTTCCATTTTTTTCCATTCGTTTTTAGGTCATCGCAGGAGAGTGCTTGCTGGAGAAAGGCCAGGGTCGTAAACGTTATCAAGTAAATTTCTTTACCCATAGGTTGTAGAGTATCTATACTCTTAGGTCCAAGGTGGTCGTAAATGGTCTGAGCCACGTCTAGGAAGCCGGCATCGACTTCCAGCCGAGCCGTTCTTTTCTTCTCCTCCGTAGCCATTTCAGGCTAGGAGAGTGTCGTCTGGTGAGAGAAGCCCCAAGCAGGAGCAGCGTCGATGGAGCACGTCAGCAGGAACGGCAGGTAAGTACCAGGTAAGTACTTTCAGGAACAGCGTCAGGATAGCAGCAGAATGGATCGGTACTGGAACAACTCATGCGGCAAGGCAGGAACACTCGCCTTTAAAGGCGTAGAAACACTTCTCGCCCCCCGACTAAGATCTCGGTATAGCACTATTGAAAACAGATATATATATATATATATGGTGTTTGATTTTAGATTCATTGAGCGAGGTGGGCCGATCCTGGAAGAACTGCAATACCAGGCCAACCCGTGGCGGAGGTGGAGCAAGCTCCGACCTCTCCGCCGCCGTCCAAAAATAAGTTTAATATCTTGGGCCCCGATGGGACCCGTATCAGATATTAAGCTGATAAGAACAGATACTGAATTTGTTTATTAAGCTGATAAGTAATTTTTTACCTTAATTGTCGTACGTTACCAACGGTATGTTTTTTTTAAGTCACTTTCGTTACTAACAGGAGACATGATTAGGAGTTCACAGCCGGCCGCTTTTCGGCATTCGCGTTGGCAACACGTCTTCCCCTTTAAAAAAATTACCCCCTCCCAAACCATGGTAACTCCGTTCTCGAAACGGACACCATATAAGTTATTTACATCGAGTTACCTAGCGAGGATTGCGGTACTATCGCTGTAGAAATAGGGGACTGTTAAAAGCGGGATGGTTTGGAAAAAACGAGTTTTTGTGTTGCTGATGCCGGGGCGCGTACTACGCGGCAACCACGGTCAATTCGTAGTGCCATATCTCATGACACTTCTCTACAGCTGTTCTGGTAAGCGTGCAGGAGGAAACTCCGTATGATCAAGATCTTACTTTTTCTAATTATCGATTAAGCACGGTTCCATGTTGCCACTTATTTAAAAAAAGACCCAGAGAAAACCGAAGATAAATTATCGCCTTGGCGAACTAGTAAGAAACAGCGTAAAAGAAAATATTTAAAAATACACAAATTTTATTAGAAAGACTCAAATACCCCGTTAATGAAAAAAAGAGGGAGAGAGGAAGAGATCAGCCACTGGCACGCCGTGTTCCCTGGTGGTCTCCCTCCCTCCCAAGAAATGACCCCACTCGACGCGGCTTACCGTCGTTGATGGGTCGAGAACCAATGTATTCCGCGTGATATTACCGTTGACGGCTGAAAACGCTCGATGGCCGTCGATCTTTTTGTTTGAAATCAAGAAGTTACCTTCTTTGGTCAGACGTGATGGTTATACACGCTGTCATCTCCAACCACGAGCAATCTGCTTAAACATAATTATGAAATTTATGAATGCTCAATCTCACTCTTTTTCTTTTTCAACCACCAAAGCCCACTTTGCCGGTTATCGCTTCTCGGCCTTTTGGCTAAGATCAAAGTGTAGTATCTGTTCTTATCCGCGGAGAGAACAGACGTGCGTCCGCATCGCTCCGTCGACGCGGTATTCTCTCTCTCGTCTCGCGCGTTGCTGCCTTTTTCAAGGCGGCTGCCGCGTCTGGTCTACCGGAGCCGGCTGCTAAGCCTAGTTACGCGTGTTTCATTGTTTTGCATTACGGGGGTATTGGTGTTTCTAATTTGTAACCCCTTTGGGGGAGTTATAATTTTTGTCGTAGCTGTTGGCCATTATTATGGCGACAGCGGAGAAGGCGCGTACAGTACGTGTGGTGGCCGATAAGGCCACTCAGTACGTGGATGTAGCGCGGGCGATCTACGCCCAAGCCGGGACCCGCTCACTGGATACTCTCCAGCCTGTCGGAAACGGTGTTTTTCTTGTTACCTTCGTCAAGAAGGAAACGTGCGACCAGTTTCTGGAAAGTAACTGCCTGTCAGTAAACGGAAAGGATTTTGAAATTCAAGAGGTTGATAGCAACACTAGATGGATCACCATCAAGAATGTGCCAAAGTGGGTACAGCCGGAAACGGTATGTACCGCCCTTAAAGAGTACGGGGAAGTTAAATCCCACGAACTTGAAAAATATAAAGAGCCTGAATTCGCGCATGTAAGAAATGGCAATAGGCGTGTAAAGATAAAAATGGTCAAGCCGGTCCCTAACATCTGGACCTTTAACCGCCAAAATTATCTCGTGACGTATTCCGGGGTGACCCAATTGTGCTTCGGCTGTAAAAAGGCCGGACACAACAGAGCCAACTGCCCAGAAAAGAGGAGAAAGGAGCCCCGCGAAAACAAGGAGAGCAACGGCGCCGCGAAAGGTGCTCCCGAGGCAGAGACCGTCGTCAAGTCGGCGGCCCCTCCCGAATCGGTCCCGGAGTCTCGAGGCGATATCGAGGACGAAGGGGTTTCCCGAAACGGCGCCATTTTCGAAGCGCCCGTCAATCAAACGCTCATCGAGGCAGACAAACAAGACGCGGCGATCAAGCTGTTCGACGACATCATGGCGGAAACGCTTAACACCAGCTATGCGGCCGCTCTATTGAACCCGATGAAACCCAATTTTTACTTACCTTCGACACCAGTTCCCACATACAGCAACTACACTCCTCTGAAAAGAACAACCAGGTCACCGAAGTCTGTCTCCCCGACAACTCCTTCGAAGAAACGCCGCAACAAGTCCGTCTCGGAGGGTGACAACGACGTTACGCCCACCAACGATCCACTGCGTAAAAAGACAACATCTTGTAGCTACTCGGATAGCGGTTCGGACCACGAAGTCAGATTTTAAGGTACTGTTTCCTCCTTGTTTTTTCCCCTAGTCATGTTTCTTTCTTTAGTATTATTAGTTTTTTTAATTTTAAATTTAATGACCCCTTGCAATCTAAACTTCTGTACTTTTAACGGTAACGGCTTGAGAACCAGACTCAAGACTGTGGACACCGCCGCTTTCGTCGGCGCCCACGGTCTTGACTTTGTCTTCCTCCAAGAGACCCATTGGTCAATTAACGATAACTGGCACGCGCTCCGATCGCTCTTCGCCGGTTACAAGATTTTCTTTTCGAGCGCCGCTTCGCCTTCAAGTTGCGGGTCGGCCATTTTGGTGCGCGACGTATTCGCGTCTTCTGTCACCGGTTTCCGGTGCGACAACGAAGGCCGCGTCGTCAGTTTGAACATTCGCATTCAAGACCAGCTTTTCCGCCTCGTATCGGTCTACGCTCCCTGTCGGCCGGTACAAAGGCGCGCGTTTTTCGCAAACCTCCCGGATTTCTTCGGTGGTAAATTTGACCGCCTCGTACTCGGTGGTGACTTTAATTGTGTCCTCGACCCAAATTTGGATCGCGACGTCCTTTCCGTCGGTCCTCCGGATCTCAGTGCCTCTGCGTTAGCTTCCGTCCTAACAGACTGGAACCTCCACGACGCCTGGCGTCATCTCCATCCGACCACCAGGGTCTACTCTTGGCATTCGACTCGGGCCAATTCACGTCTGGACACCTTTTTCGTGCCCAACAGCGAGGACGTTGTTACGCAATGCGCCGATATTTTGCCGTTACGGCATATTTCGGATCACGACGCTGTTCTTATGTCCATCCGTGTTTCACCACCGCGCCTGCGCGGTCCGAGTGTCTGGCGACTTAACACCGCCTTGTTGACAGACGAAGACCGTGAATCTCATAAAATCGAACTACGACGTATTCTAGCCAAAGTCGATTCTGCTCTCGCGTGGGAAGCTGCAAAGATAGATTGCGCGCGCTATTTCCGTCAAGTTGGGAAAAAACGCGCGGCGAAACACCGTCAGGAAATCGCTTTCCTCAGATGGGCGCTCCAGAAGGTTTCAAGAGTGAGACCGGAAACGACCGAAACTGTCGCGGCTAAAGAGGAGATTACGTCTCTTCTCCGCGCCGAATACCGAAGGCAGTTTCGCGATAAACAAGATCACTCGCTCGCGACTGTTCTCGATGACGAAGAGTCGTTCTCGGCTTCCTTTTACCGACGCATGAAATCTTTGAAACCACGCGTTGATATTCGACAAGTAAACACCGCCGCTGGCATTTCGACAGATGACACGGTAATTCACGACTCTTTTGTCGATTTCTATCGACATCTCTACAGTCGCGACCAAACTCCGAACCCGGAACAGTTCTTCGCTACTTATTGCGAACAAATGCCACTTCTATCGGACTTAGACCGTGATTTCTTAGAACTGCCTATTTCCGACGACGACGTAAATCACGCTTTGCGTCGCCTTAAATCTGGGAAGTCTCCCGGACCAGACGGTCTGCCTGCAGAATTTTATCGATTCATGTGGCCAGATCTGAAACCCATTTTGCTCAGTCTTTTCAACGATCTCTTGAACGACGCGCCATTTCCGGATTCCTTCCGCGAGGGCAAAGTCGTCCTGCTGTGCAATGACCCCGATAACAAAGCTTCTCCGTCGGCGTGGCGTCCGATAACTGTCATTAACACGGACAGAAAACTGTTCGCGTCAATCCTAGATTCGCGATCGTCAAAAGTAACCGCTTCCATCATTGGCCCTAATCAGACGTGCGGGGTTAGGGGCCGCCAGCCTCTATATAATCTAGTAATGATTCGTGACATTTTGCGGGATTATTCGGAGCGTGACGCTTCCGGCTTCCTGTTCACGTTGGACTTCGAAAAAGCTTTCGACCGAGTGTCTCACCAGTATCTCTGGGAAACTCTCGCTCGTTTCGGTTTCGGTCGACAATTCGTCGCCACTCTGAAAAACATGTATACACAAAACACCAGTACATTGACAATAAATTCTCACCCGTCAGCTCCCTTCGAGATCAACAGGGGCGTCCGACAGGGTTGTCCCCTGTCTCCAAGTTTATTTTGCATCGCGCTAGAGCCGTTTCTCTTCGCGGTGAGTCACTGTCCGATGATTCGCGGTCTTCATTGTCCGGGAATCCCGGCCTCTGAGCGTGAAGTTTACGCCGCTCACGCCGACGACGCTAACCTCTTGCTCGAGAACATCTCGTCCGTCCGAGTTGCGCTAGGAGTGCTCGACGAGTTCTGCACGGTTTCTGGTAGCAAGTTTAACGCCGCCAAAACTCAACTCGCTCGAGTAGGAAATATGCTCCTAGAACAAGTCCCGACGCAATTACCTGTGAAGGAGACCAACGAACCCGTCAAAATCTTGGGAATCCTGTTCACTCCCGAAGGAGTCGCTGTAGCCAACGAAGCCAATTTCGTCGCTAAATTCCACCAGTCACTCGACTCGTGGACCAATAACGAATTCTGTTTTCGCACGCGAATTCAGCTTATCAAACAAATAGCGCTTCCAAAATTGACTTATCCCGTCCCTCTTATCGAGTATTCGGACGCCGCGATCACAAATGTCAACAAAGGCATTTTCTCCTTCGTGTGGGGAGACAAGCAAGAGTTGATTGCCCGCTCGACACTTACTCTTCCTCGTCAGGAAGGCGGTCTCGGAGTCCCCTTAATCGCGAGTGAATTCCGAAGTCTCGCCTTTACGCGTTACGCTTCGTGCCTCTCTGCCTGCGACCATCCGGTTCGGGCCTCCGTCGCCCACCACTTGTCCACCACCTCCAAAACGATCTTCAACGTACCCTGGGACGTGTCTGTGAGCCACGCTTCCGACGTCCATCCGCTCTATGTTTCCATAAAAGAAACGGCGTCTCTAATCTTATCCGAAAAGCCAGACGCTGATCTTCTAAAGATCAGTAATAAAAGCGTCAAGGAAATTATTAGACCGACCAGTCAAGCCCGAATTCTCAAAATCCATCCCCATGTTCAGTGGGAAGTCGCTTTTCGCCGTCTCAACTCTAACGCTATTACCGGGCCGCGTCGGGATTTCGCCTTCAAGGTATTTCATGACGTGGTTCCGGCCAGAGACGTCCTCTACGACCGTAGCATGTGCACGACGCGGTCATGTCCTTTCTGCCCGAAGAATGAGACATTGCACCATCTTTTATACGACTGTGAAAATCCGAAGCTATTACGCAACCGCGTGCGCGATTTCCTCGGCGTTAAATTCATTTCGTGGGAGGCAACGCGCTACTTCACACCTCTACCAGTCCCGCTCTCTTTAGTTTACGTCACACTTGCTCTGTTAGCCGAAGTCAACTTCCAAGTGTGGAAGTCAAGAAATCGGCTTGTATTCGAAAACAAGCGAGATACCGCTTTCGTGGTCCTCGAACGCGTTCGGCTCCATCTGGTGGCGAGAGCTCGCGCTGACAAAATAAGACTGACTCCGGACAAATTCCAAGAATACTGGTGTCATCCTGATAAACCATTTGTTCAAGTGGTAAATAATAATATAAAACTTTTGTTTTAATATTGAGTGGAAAAAAGTTCCTGACAACCAAATAATGGTTTAGTTCCTAAAATCATCTAGTAAAAACGAAAATGTTATTTTAAAGGAATAACACCAACCTACCTGAAACGCAAAGCTTGCTATAGCAACTTTAATTATTTGAATTTATTCGCAGCAAACCTTACCATTAGAATACTTACCTAGAAATTTAAAATTAAAATTGGAATACTCACGTTCCTAGAATTTTAAATTTAAATTTAAAATGCTTACGTCCCTAGAAATTTAAAATCTAAATTAGAAAACTTACTTACCTGGAAATGTAAAAGTATCTTAATACTTAAACACCTGGAAATTTAAAAGTGACTTAATACTTACGTACCTGGAACTGTAAAATTAAAATTAGACATCTTACTTACCTGTAAATTTAAAAGTAACTTCATACTTACGTGCCTGGAATTTAAAATTGTAATTGGAAAACTAACTTACCTAGAAATCTAAAAGTAACTTAATACCTACGTACCTGGAAATTTAAAAGTAACTCAATACTTACGTCCCTGGAAATTTAAACGTAACCTAATTTTTGGCAATTTAAAACTAGACTTTGTACAACTCTTGCTTATTAACGTTTCGCGAATTTTTAATTTGGATTATTTCAATAATTTATAATGTGATTCCGTGTAGAATAATTTGTAAATATGCTTTTCTTAATAAACAAATTTAAGTATCTGTTTCTAATATCAGTTCTATACGGAGATCTTACTCGGGGGGCGAGAAGTGTTTTTACGCCTTTTAGGCGAGTTTGCCTGCTCTCCGCTACGCTGAATCGTCAGTCGCTGCCATTCCTGTCACCAGCCCAATCCGTGTTCGAACGTGTGTTCCAGTGTTCCAGTTGCCGCTTGCCTCTTTCCAGCGGCTCCTGAGTTCCGGTCTCCACCTCGGCGGTCGCCACCAACGTTGCCATGGCTCCGGTCCAGTCAACGATGTCCTCCCCACCAGCTGCTGTAATGAAAAAAACAACAGCTAGGATCAAGTTTGAAGGCGTTGCTATCAACGATCTTGCTCAAGCTCTCTTTGACCTCGTTGGTACTCATGGGATCACCGTGTTCCAGCCTATGGGAAAAGCCGTAGCCCAGGTTACCTTCACAGACGCTGCCTGTTACCAGAAAGCTATCGACGCCGGTCTTATGGTTGGAGAAACTCACGTTTCGATCATTGGTGTTGCCGATCCAGTTTCATTTATTACGCTGAGAGAGGCTCCGAGCTGGTGGGAGCTCTCTTTTATCAAAGCCGCTCTTCGATCGTATTGCGATGTTCTCTCGGAGTCCTGGGAAACCCACCAGGAGGGTCCATTCAAGGACCTGAGAAATGGAACTCGTCGCCTTGAGGTCCGGATGAAGAACACGATCCCGAACCTGATGACCATTAGCGGCCATCGCATCCAGATTACTTACCAGGGTATACAGCGTATGTGCTTCTACTGTAGGAAGGACAGTCATCAGGTTCGGGATTGCCCGAAGAAGAAAAAAAAGGCGCTGAAAACTCAAGAGAACACCGACAGTCAAGAACGGATTCCGACACATAAGGAACCCGAGGGCTCCGGCAGCCCGACCTCACCACCACCACTAGCTGGCGCTGAAGCCGGCGATGGGGATAGCCAGGTTGTAATGGACGAGGGTACGTCGAACACCGACAAGCCGAAGGAGGGTGAGGACGGCTGGTACTTGTCGTCGCCAGATTCATCTCCAAACACGTCTAAAGTAATCCCCAAGGGTTACGCCGACGCATTAAAGTCTCCGGGTCGCCTAGATACATCTGTGCCGGAACCCGAGATTTACAACCGCGGTTGGTCCTGGGTTGAAATGTCAAATGCAGAAATTGAAGATTTCATTCGGCGTGCCAAAGCACTAAAAACCACGGATCCACGTGTCATGGAATGGCGGGATGACTGTCTAGTGAAAGCCGAGAGTACCCTTCGGAATCGTGCCAAACGCCGTCATAGTCCTCCTCGTGAAAAGGACCCCAAGAAAGGGAAAAAATAAGACCATGTTCCGAGTTGTAAATATGTTTTTAATAACTCTTTTTAAGTTTATATATACTTTTAATTTTACTATTTTAAGTATTCGTTTTTTATATGATTTGGGTTTTTAATTGCGTGTGTTATAAAAAAAAAAAAAGGGGGAACGAATTTGACATGTAAAAATATATCTGTATTTTTACGTTAAAGTTAAAAAGAAAGAATATTGATACAAAATATACTTACCTGTTTAAAATATAGTTAAAATTACACTTACCTGTTTAAAATATAGTTAAAATTATACTTACCTGTTAAAAAGTATAGTTAAAATTATACTTACCTATTTAGAATATAGAGGAAAATACTTACCCTGTTAAAATATAGCGAAAAATTATACTCACTGTTAAAAATATAGAAAAATGGTACTTACCTTGACGTTTTTTACTGAAACCTGGGAAAAAAGAATTAACTGTTTTTTGACAATGGTCGCGCTAATTTAAAGATTAATAACGCGATCAATTGTAACCTTGACAACGAATTTTAAATAAACAAATTCAGTATCTGTTCTTATCAGCTTAATATCTGATACGGGTCCCATCGGGGCCCAAGATATTAAACTTATTTTTGGACGGCGGCGGAGAGGTCGGAGCTTGCTCCACCTCCGCCACGGGTTGGCCTGGTATTGCAGTTCTTCCAGGATCGGCCCACCTCGCTCAATGAATCTAAAATCAAACACCATATATATATATATATATATATATTCCTGACGTCATAAAAGGGAAAGTCGTCATTGGCTAGTAGATCATTTTGAAGATTCGGACGGATTTGTTTTGTAATTTTTTACCTTAATTGTCGTACGTTACCAACGGTATGTTTTTTTTAAGTCACTTTCGTTACTAACAGGAGACATGATTAGGAGTTCACAGCCGGCCGCTTTTCGACATTCGCGTTGGCAACACGTCTTCCCCTTTAAAAAAATTACCCCCTCCCAAACCATGGTAACTCCGTTCTCGAAACGGACACCATATAAGTTATTTACATCAATTTACCTAGCGAGGATTGCGGTACTATCGCTGTAGAAATAGGGGACTGTTAAAAGCGGGATGGTTTGGAAAAAACGAGTTTTTGTGTTGCTGATGCCGGGGCGCGTACTACGCGGCAACCACGGTCAATTCGTAGTGCCATATCTCATGACACTTCTCTACAGCTGTTCTGGTAAGCGTGCAGGAGGAAACTCCGTATGATCAAGATCTTACTTTTTCTAATTATCGATTAAGCACGGTTCCATGTTGCCACTTATTTAAAAAAAGACCCAGAGAAAACCGAAGATAAATTATCGCCTTGGCGAACTAGTAAGAAACAGCGTAAAAGAAAATATTTAAAAATACACAAATTTTATTAGAAAGACTCAAATACCCCGTTAATGAAAAAAAAGAGGGAGAGAGGAAGAGATCAGCCACCGGCACGCCGTGTTCCCTGGTGGTCTCCCTCCCTCCCAAGAAATGACCCCACTCGACGCGGCTTACCGTCGTTGATGGGTCGAGAACCAATGTATTCCGCGTGATATTACCGTTGACGGCTGAAAACGCTCGATGGCCGTCGATCTTTTTGTTTGAAATCAAGAAGTTACCTTCTTTGGTCAGACGTGATGGTTATACACGCTGTCATCTCCAACCACGAGCAATCTGCTTAAACATAATTATGAAATTTATGAATGCTCAATCTCACTCTTTTTCTTTTTCAACCACCAAAGCCCCCTTTGCCGGTTATCGCTTCTCGGCCTTTTGGCTAAGATCAAAGTGTAGTATCTGCTTCCAGCTATTTCGCTGAAATCTTGGCCGAAGGGCCGTTAAGCGACGTTTACGCTTCTCAGCCTGTTCCTGCGATGCTGACTTACCTGCCGGTATCCTGACGTGCCTGTTCCTGTTCCTGCTGCCGCCGCTGTTCCTGGTTCTGCTGCTGTTCCTGATCCTGGTGCCGCTGCTACTTACCTGTCGCTGCTGTTCCGGGTCGCTACGCCTGTATCCTGACTTGGCTGATTCCTGCCAATACCATTCGACGCTGTTCCTTCCTGGGACTTGCCTTCACCTGACGACCCCTCTAAAGCCATCATGGCTGCAGAGGTGAAAAAGAGAACTGCCCGTCTAGACGTCGACGCCGGCTTCCTTGAAGTCGCCCAGACCTTCCTCCGAAAAATCGGACCAAATTCAATCGAAACGCTCCAACCTGTTGGTAAAGAATCCTTTTTACTTACCTTTACAACCCTGGCCTTCCTGCAACAAGCGGTCTCCTACGGAGAATTAACCATCAACAACAAGACCTGTAAAGTCACCAGCGTCGAGGATGACGGCGTCTGGCTGACCATCAAACAGCTTCCATCATGGATCCAATGGGATTCCATTCTGACAACCCTGCGGCAATACGGATACATCAAAGCTCATCGCCACGACGAATATAAAGAATTGAAGGGGATAAAGAACGGAGATCGTGTGGTAAAATTGAAAATGAAACAAACCGTTCCTAACGTACTTTATTTTGGCCGTAGCAGGGCCCTGGTATATTATACCGGGGTTGCCAAAAAATGCTTCTTTTGCGAGCAGGAGGGGCACGTTGCCTCTGACTGTGAAAAAAAGAAAAACCAGATAGCCGAGAAAAAAGAAACTGAAAAACTCGTATTACCAGAGGATCCTGAAACCACAAGAACTTTAACACCCGCACTTACCAACGCCACCACTCAAGCCAATAACCTAGAAGAAAATCAAGAAAATCAATCAAGCAACTTACCCATACTTACCGCATCCGACGACTCCAAAAGCTCTGAAGAGAGCTGGTCACTAACATCACCAGAACCATCCAAGAAAAACGCAGAACCTACAGTCCCGACCAGTCAATACGCCGACGCTCTGAAATCTCCACCACATAAGGAACCTGAACCTGAACCAGAAGTGGCAATTTATGCCCGCTATTGGGATTTTGATGTTATGACGAAATCCGAAATTGAAGATTTTTGCCGGCGTGCCAAAGCATTAACCTCCAAGAAAAAACTAATCACGGACTGGCGGGATAACACACTAGTGATGGCCGAGAGAACCCTCCATAATCGCTCCAAAAGAAGTCAAAGTCCCTTAGATGTAAGAGATCCTAAGAAAGGGAAAAATATTTCATAAAATTTAACTTTTAAATTTTTGACTTAGCTTCCAGCTCGTTTTTAAATTTTCCAATGTAAATTTTTATTTTAACGAATGTTCGCGTTAACTTAAATAATTAAAACCGCGAACAAAAATGTCATATTTGTATATAGTTTGTATCAAAACGACCTTTTAATAAACAATTAAAAGTATCTGTTCTTATCGATCGCTTCTCGGCCTTTTGGCTAAGATCAAAGTGTAGTATCTGTTTTCAATAGTGCTATACGGAGATCTTAGTCGAAGGGCGAGAAGTGTCTCCACGCCTATAAGGCGAGTTTGCCTGCCTTGCTGCATGTTTCGTTCCTGTGATCTGTTCCGCTGCCTTTCCTGAAAGATTTACCTACCTGGTACCTACCTGACCTGACGCTGCATCTCCTGGGATCCTCTCCGAGTGTGGCGCTGCTCCTTTGGACTCTCTTCTTCCGGTGAACCTCACATAGCCAAGATGGCTATGGAGGTAAAAAAACGGACGGCTCGTGTAGAAGTTGATGCCGGCTTCTTGGAAGTCGCTCACACCTTTCACGAGAAACTCGGATCTCAAAGCATCGAAACTCTACAACCTATTGGTAAAGAGACATTTCTACTTACCTTTACTACACTGGCCCTTCTACAGCAAGCAGTCTCCTATGGAGAAATCAAGATCGATAACAAGCCCTGCAAAATAACCAGCGTCGAGGACGATGGCGTCTGGTTAACTATCAAACAGCTCCCTTCGTGGATTCAATGGGACTCAATCTTAACAACCCTTCGACAATACGGAGAGATCAAAGCACACCGCTGTGACGAATACCAAGAACTAAAAGGCATCAAGAATGGAGACCGTTCGGTAAAAATAAAAATGACCAAAACTGTACCTAATGTGCTTTATTTTGGGCGAAGTAGAGCACTTGTTTACTACTCAGGAGTCGCAAAGAAGTGTTTCTTTTGCGATCAGGAGGGACACGTAGCCTCAACCTGTGACGCCAAGAAGCTGAAGATGGCGGAAAAACCAGGATCTTTCAAAGACCTTAAAAAACCACCAACGACCAAACTACCAGAACCAGAGCAGGAGGACGCGACATCTAGCGAAGTAATCGAATTACCTACAACCAATAGCCCGAAACCAACCAGGAACGAAGATGACGACGCCCCAGCTATGGACACCATGCAAAATAAAGAACAAGACCATGACCTCCTTGAGGTCACGCAGGTAGAACCACCGTCTATCTTCACTCAAGGCTTCCAGAAATGGTTGGAAGGTTTCTTACCAGACCGGCTAGACGAATATGTAAAGACAGTCCAAAATTTCTCGGACATCACCACGCCCCAGAAGACAGCTCTCATCAGCCATGGAAAATTGCATGCAAAGACTTTCACAAGACGGCATCAGACCACTCCCCCTCCCAAAGCTAACAAGAAGTCCAAGAGCAAATAGACCAATGGCGATCCATCGGCCTATATGACTATGGTTCGATATAATATTATGTTTTCGAAATAGAATCAAAAAAGGGGGAAAACCAAGCTTTAAATTTTAAAACTTTAATTGTTACTTTTTATTTTAAACGAACTCAATTGTTTTTAAACATTTATTTAAACTGACCTGCTCTAATTTAATTAAATTTAAAAAGCAGGAAAAAAATGACCAGGGTACTGTAAATATTTGATTTTTTAATAAACAAATTCAGTATCTGTTATTATCAGCTTAATATCTGATACGGGTCCCATCGGGGCCCAAGATATTAAACTTATTTTTGGACGGCGGCGGAGAGGTCGGAGCTTGCTCCACCTCCGCCACGGGTTGGCCTGGTATTGCAGTTCTTCCAGGATCGGCCCACCTCGCTCAATGAATCTAAAATCAAACACCATATATATATATATATATATATATATATATATATATATATATATATATTCCTGACGTCATAAGAGGGAGAGTCGTCATTGGCTAGTAGATCATTTTGAAGATTCGGACGGATTTGTTTTGTAATTTTTTACCTTAATTGTCGTACGTTACCAACGGTATGTTTTTTTTAAGTCACTTTCGTTACTAACAGGAGACATGATTAGGAGTTCACAGCCGGCCGCTTTTCGACATTCGCGTTGGCAACACGTCTTCCCCTTTAAAAAAATTACCCCCTCCCAAACCATGGTAACTCCGTTCTCGAAACGGACACCATATAAGTTATTTACATCGAGTTACCTAGCGAGGATTGCGGTACTATCGCTGTAGAAATAGGGGACTGTTAAAAGCGGGATGGTTTAGAAAAAACGAGTTTTTGTGTTGCTGATGCCGGGGCGCGTACTACGCGGCAACCACGGT
Source organism: Leiobunum rupestre (assembly GCF_980474605.1). Taxonomy (NCBI): domain Eukaryota; kingdom Metazoa; phylum Arthropoda; class Arachnida; order Opiliones; family Sclerosomatidae; genus Leiobunum; species Leiobunum rupestre. The sequence goes on along the minus strand of NC_143392.1, from coordinate 54,620,819 downwards.
CAATTCGTAGTGCCATATCTCATGACACTTCTCTACAGCTGTTCTGGTAAGCGTGCAGGAGGAAACTCCGTATGATCAAGATCTTACTTTTTCTAATTATCGATTAAGCACGGTTCCATGTTGCCACTTATTTAAAAAAAGACCCAGAGAAAACCGAAGATAAATTATCGCCTTGGCGAACTAGTTAGAAACAGCGTAAAAGAAAATATTTAAAAATAAACAAATTTTATTAGAAAGACTCAAATACCCCGTTAATGAAAAAAAGAGGGTGAGAGGAAGAGATCAGCCACCGGCACGCCGTGTTCCCTGGTGGTCTCCCTCCCTCCCAAGAAATGACCCCACTCGACGCGGCTTACCGTCGTTGATGGGTCGAGAACCAATGTATTCCGCGTGATATTACCGTTGACGGCTGAAAACGCTCGATGGCCGTCGATCTTTTTGTTTGAAATCAAGAAGTTACCTTCTTTGGTCAGACGTGATGGTTATACACGCTGTCATCTCCAACCACGAGCAATCTGCTTAAACATAATTATGAAATTTATGAATGCTCAATCTCACTCTTTTTCTTTTTCAACCACCAAAGCCCCCTTTGCCGGTTATCGCTTCTCGGCCTTTTGGCTAAGATCAAAGTGTAGTATCTGTTCCCAGCTATTTCGCTGAAATCTTGGCCGAAAGGCCGTCAAGCGAGTTTTCCAGCTATACAGCTAGTTCCTGCGATGCTGACTTACCTGCCGGTATCCTGACGTCTCCGTTCCTGCTCCTGCTCCTGAGGCTGCCGCCGCTGTTCGTGGTTCCGTTGCCGATCCTGGTTCCGCTGCTGTTCCTGGTCCTGTTCCTGCTGACACTTACCTGTCGCTGCTGTTCCGGACTTCTACGCTGTATCCTGACCTGGCTGATTCCTGCCACTGCTACTTGACGCTGTTCCTTCCTGGGACTTGCCTTCACCTGACGACCCCTCTAAAGCTATCATGGCTGCAGAGGTGAAGAAACGGACTGCTCGCCTGGAAGTAAACGCTGACTTCTTGGAAGTTGCCGAAACCTTCCACGAGAAACTGGGAACGGAATGCATCGACACGTTGCAATCCGTTGGTAAAGACTCGTTCCTTCTGACATTTACAACCCTGGCATTCCTACAACAAGCCATATCTTATGGAGAACTAACGATCGCAAACAAGACCTGTAGAATCACCAGCGTAGAAGATGACGGCGTCTGGCTGACAATTAAGCACCTACCATCATGGATCCAATGGGATGCCATATTAACCAACATACGGAAATATGGAGAAATTAAAGCACATCGCTCAGACGAGTATAAAGAATTAAAGGGCATCAAGAATGGAGATAGAATGGTAAAAATAAAAATGACTCAGACAATACCTAACGTACTTTACTTTGGAAGGACCCGAGCCCTGGTATATTATACCGGGGTTGCCAAGAAGTGCTTCTTTTGTGAAGAAGAGGGGCACTTTGCCTCTACCTGCGGAAAAAAGAATAACCAGACGACCGAGAAGACAAAACCCCGAACCAACGACTACTTATCCAAAGATCCTGAAATAACCAGAAACTCCACACCTATACTCACCAACGCCACCACTCGAGACGATAACCTGAAAGAAAACCAAGAAAATCAAACAAGTAACTTACCCATACTTACCGCAGCCGACGAATCAAAAAGCTCTGAAGAGAGCTGGACGAGGACGTCACCCGAACCATCCAAGAAGAACCCAGATCCTCCAGTCAAAACCAGCCAATACTCCGATGCCCTGAAAACAGCACCAAAACCCGATGAACCTAAACCTGAATCAACAAACAGCAAACCAAAAAAGAACTCCTCAGACTCCGGTACCACCTCAAAAGAAATCACCGCAACAGCCAGACCTCCATATGATCCCACGACCTGGATACCAGGAACGAAACCGCCTATAAAACATCTAAACAAACAAGAACTACAGATGCTTATCGATCACATCAAGACAGTACCTTATGGCCAGGACGGTAATGTTAACTGGTCCATAATATTTTGCCGAAATTAAACAAGAAATTCAAAACTACCAAAAACGCCCACGCAGTACCACTCCCACCAAAGAAACCAAAAAAGGGAAATCTTCGCGTTGAAGTTTTTATTAATTTTAAACTTAACCTCGGTTTTTAACTCTATGAGCTAATCTGTTTTTTAATTGTATTCAACTATGTAACGTAAATTTTTAACGACTGTTCACGATAACTTAAAATAATTTAAAACGTGAACAGGAAAAAAACCCTAATTACATTTATTTGTAAAACAAACTGAAGCTTTTAATAAACAATTAAAAGTATCTGTTCTTATCAGCTTAATATCTGATACGGGTCCCATCGGGGCCCAAGATATTAAACTTATTTTTGGACGGCGGCGGAGAGGTCGGAGCTTGTTCCACCTCCGCCACGGGTTGGCCTGGTATTGCAGTTCTTCCAGGATCGGCCCACCTCGCTCAATGAATCTAAAATCAAATATATATATTCCTGACGTCATAAGAGGGAAAGTCGTCATTGGCTAGTAGATCATTTTGAAGATTCGGACGGATTTGTTTTGTAATTTTTTACCTTAATTGTCGTACGTTACCAACGGTATGTCTTTTTTAAGTCACTTTCGTTACTAACAGGAGACATGATTAGGAGTTCACAGCCGGCCGCTTTTCGACATTCGCGTTGGCAACACGTCTTCCCCTTTAAAAAAATTACCCCCTCCCAAACCATGGTAACTCCGTTCTCGAAACGGACACCATATAAGTTATTTACATCGAGTTACCTAGCGAGGATTGCGGTACTATCGCTGTAGAAATAGGGGACTGTTAAAAGCGGGATGGTTTGGAAAAAACGAGTTTTTGTGTTGCTGATGCCGGGGCGCGTACTACGCGGCAACCACGGTCAATTCGTAGTGCCATATCTCATGACACTTCTCTACAGCTGTTCTGGTAAGCGTGCAGGAGGAAACTCCGTATGATCAAGATCTTACTTTTTCTAATTATCGATTAAGCACGGTTCCATGTTGCCACTTATTTAAAAAAAGACCCAGAGAAAACCGAAGATAAATTATCGCCTTGGCGAACTAGTTAGAAACAGCGTAAAAGAAAATATTTAAAAATACACAAATTTTATTAGAAAGACTCAAATACCCCGTTAATGAAAAAAAAGAGGGAGAGAGGAAGGGATCAGCCACCGGCACGCCGTGTTCCCTGGTGGTCTCCCTCCCTCCCAAGAAATGACCCCACTCGACGCGGCTTACCGTCGTTGATGGGTCGAGAACCAATGTATTCCGCGTGATATTACCGTTGACGGCTGAAAACGCTCGATGGCCGTCGATCTTTTTGTTTGAAATCAAGAAGTTACCTTCTTTGGTCAGACGTGATGGTTATACACGCTGTCATCTCCAACCACGAGCAATCTGCTTAAACATAATTATGAAATTTATGAATGCTCAATCTCACTCTTTTTCTTTTTCAACCACCAAAGCCCCCTTTGCCGGTTATCGCTTCTCGGCCTTTTGGCTAAAATCAAAGTGTAGTATCTGTTCTTATCCTCGGAGGGAGCAGACGTGCGTCCGCATCGCTCCGTCGACACGGTTTTTCTCGCCCGCCTCGCGCGTCGTTGCCTTTTTAAAGGCGGCGGCCGTGTCTCGTTATCCCGGTTTTTGGTCTTAAGCCTAGTTTCTCCGCGCTCGCGTGTTACTCTAGCTTCTGTTTTATTTGTAGTTTTAAACCCTTTCGGGTAGTTTTTTTTTTCGTTTCTCAAGACAAAGCCAGCAATGGCTTCGTCTGAGAAAGCTCGTACTGCCCGGTTGGAGACCGATCCCTCGGTATCCTACCTGGACGTCGCGAAAGCTGTGCATCAGCAAGCAGGGCCTAAAGCCATCGATACTCTGCAGCCCTTGGCCGGCGGAGTATTTCTGATTACGTTCGTTACGCAACTGATCTTCGACCAATTCATGGACAGTAACTGCCTAAAGATAAAAGGTAAAGACTACGAGCTGCAAGGCATCGATTCCAACCATAAATGGATAACTATTAGAAATATACCGAAATGGAATCAACCCGAGACGGTGATGACGGCACTCCGCGAATACGGAGAAGTCAGTAAGCACGAATTTGAAACATTTAAAGACGTGGAGCTTGCCGGTGTACGCAACGGCAACCGAAGAATCAAAATCAAAATGTCAAAACCAGGGCCCAATATCTGGCGTTTTAACAGGAATAACTATTTGGTGGTTTATTCCGGGGTCAAGCAACTTTGTTTCGGCTGTTAAGAGGCCGGTCATAACAGAGCTGATTGCCCAAAACGTAAACTTCCCGTAACTCACGCCAACGGCGAGGTTCCGAAGCAGCCGTCGGCATCGGCCGGCGAATCCGCGCCGGAAGAGGAGAACACCTTGGCAAAGGCGGTGGAAGGAGAAGTCGCCCGCGAATTCGCGCGGGAATCTGTAGAAAACGCGGGAGAAATCCCCCAAACGCCCGAGGGGGAGATTGCATCATCCGAAGAGGAGGACGGTTTCGTCTCGCCTACTGCTACGTCACCAGCATCTACGTCAGCCGCGAGTGTCAGCGCTACGTTCTCTTATCTCGCCGCTCTCACAAACAAGTTGCAACATCAGAGACACATCCCAGTCACCCCCATTCCTACCCATAACAAATTCACTGTTTTGTCACCTACCAAGCGAGGGAAAAGTAACTCTCCTCTGTCCAACGATCCTGAACCTAAAACACACCGCTCGATGTCGTCTTCGCCATCAAGGAGAACCACCAAGTTTTAAATGCTGACTACTTATAGTTAAGTTTGCAATTTTTTACCGTTAGTATAATTTCTAGTAACTCTTAATATATTGTTAAAAGTATTTATATTAATTGTAGTATTAGTGCCTTTATACTTATCTTTAATGTCCCTTTATAATTTTACTTGTGCAACTCTAAATGTCAATGGTCTGAAAAGTGTCGCGAAACAACGCGAAGTTGCCGCTTTGTTTTTAGCAACCAATCTAGACGTTCTGTTGTTGCAGGAAACGCATTGGCGCGAGGTCGACAACTGGTATGCTATTCGTAAGGTCTTCCCTGATATTTATATTTTATATAGTAACGCGCAGTCGGCCAACTCCACCGGCACGGCTATTTTATTAAAAAGCAAATTTAAATCTTCCATTCACGGTCTCCGAACTGACAACGAAGGAAGAGTTACTAGCGTTAATCTAGAAGTTAATAATTTTAAGTTTAGAGTGTTGTCGGTCTACGCGCCATGCGTTCCGAAAGCCAGACGTTTATTTTTCGCTAATTTATACGAATTTTTCGATGGTCATTATGACCACTTAATTGTTGGAGGAGATTTCAACTGTGTTTTAGACCCCGACTTAGACCGGGTAGGTGAAGGCGTTACTAACGACAACAGTGTTACGGAACTCAAACGAACTTTGTCGGACTTGGACTTGGTAGACGTTTGGCGTTCGCGTCATCCTACTACGAAAACTTAACTTGGCACCATAACGCGTTTCATTCGCGTCTCGATGCCATCTACATTTCTAACGATAACGTGTTTAGAATTGTTAATTCCGAAATTACACCTGTCGGTAGTAAAGATGTTAACATCTCCGACCATGATATGGTTTGGGCGCATTTGTCGTTAGGCGATAAACAACCGCGAGGTCCCGGTGTTTGGAAATTAAATCCGTCTGTCCTAGTAAATAACGAGCCTTTACGCGAACGCGTTACCGCGATCATCGCCGAGGTTTCGTCGATTTCGGATTGGTTTCGTGCCAAAAACACTTTGAAAGACATACTGATTTGCGATAGTTCAAGGCACGCCGCGGAAAAACGCAAACATGTCACCTTCCTTCGCTGGGCTCTCCAGAAGGTCAGCCGGGTTAAACGCCCGCACCTAGCAACCACCGCCGCCGTTGAAGAAGTGAAGTCGCTTCTCCAGACACAATACCGTCACCAGTATGAAGAGCGCCTGGACGAAGCCACGGCTTCAGCGCTCGAGGGAGAAGAAACCTTCTCGTCGGCATTCTATCGAAGATACAAAAAGAAACGCCACCACACTCAAATAACGGCCGCTGTTGGCCCGAATGGTCGTACTACTGACATCAAAGAAGTACGCGAAACGTTCGTGAATTTCTATTCAGAGCTGTATAATTCTGACAAGCCAAACGGGGATTTTTTAAACTCCGGTGCAGTCACGCTCCCGACACTGGACGATGTCTCTCGTGACACTCTCGTGTCAAGGGTCACAGAAGCTGAATTAAAATTCGCCCTTGGCCACATGAAAGGGGGCAAAGCCCCTGGTCCGGACGGCCTTACCCTCGAGTTTTACAAATTCGTGTGGAACAGCGTCAGTCCCATTTTAGTCAAGGTGTTTAATTCCATGCTCGACGAGGGTACAATGCCGGTTTCTTTCAACGATGGCGTTGTTACTTTACTATGCAAAGATGAGCTCACGAACGACAGTCCATCGTCCTGGCGCTCCATATCGCTTTTAAACTTCGATCGCAAATTACTAGCCAAGGTTTTGGAACTTCGTATTTCCAGTGTCGCGTCCCCTTTAATCGGAGAGACGCAAACCTGTGGAGTAAAGGGTCGACAACCCATCTACAATTTAGTTCTACTGCGAGACATCCTGGCCCGGTACGCAGACCGTCATCAATCTGGGTTTCTCTTGGCCATCGATTTCGAAAAAGCTTTCGACCGCGTCGATCATCGCTTCTTGTTTAACGTCCTGTCGAAATTTGGCTTCGGCGAACAGTTCGTCTCGTGGATTCGTCTCTTGTACCTGAAAAATGAAAGCAAATTATTATTAAATAACGAACTTACCTCACCTTTTAGAATCCAGCGCGGCGTCCGACAGGGCTGCCCTCTGAGTCCAGTCCTGTTTTGTCTCGCCCTCGAACCTCTGCTCCGTAGTGTTGGTCAATCGCCATTTGTCAAGGGCCTTCAATGTCCGGGGAAACCTGTTCATGAATCCGAAACCGTCTACGCCGCCCATATGGACGATGTCAATTTTTTATTAGAAGATGGCGCTTCGGTAGCGGAGACTCTTCGTTTACTCGAAGGGTACGGCAAAGAAGCGGGCAGTAAACTGAATATAAACAAGACCAAGATCATATCCATTGGTGCTGGACGTGAAGCCGAGCTTCCACGCTCGGTCCGCTTCCGGTTATCCGACGACGCACTCAGAATTCTCGGTATCGATTTCCAAAAAGACGGAATATCACCCACTTCAAGTTCTCGATTCCTGGAAAAATTCACAGATTCATTCGGCGAATGGGAGAACATGGAAATATCCATGCGCGCCAAGGTGCAACTCGTCAAACAAATCGCTTAACCGCGTCTTACTTACGGCGCTCCGGTGGTGTCCTTTAGCAAGGCCCAAATCGAAAAGGTCACTAAACGCATTTTCACGTTTCTCTGGGGAGGAAATTACGAACCGATCGCGAGAACCACGATGCACCTTAAAAAGCATGAAGGCGGCTTAGACGTCCCTGACGTCAACACCGTATTGAAAGCATTCGAGGTTTCCAGATATCTTTCTTGCCTCAAATCTGAAAACCACCCAGTACGAGACTCGGTCATCTTCGGGCTCTCGTCGACATGTACGACGTTGCTAGGCCTGCCATGGGACCGTGCAAAACTGCACGCCGGCGACGTGCTTCCGCATTACCAGCACCTAAAATCAATACTAACCGTTATCAAAGCACACGAACCCGACCTTGACTTTATAACGAAAACAAACGCCTACTTCCTGGATTCCCTTCGCAGCCAAGGACGTCCTAGGATTGTAGCGCTGCAGCCAGCCGTCAATTGGGACGTTGCATTCAAGAGAACCTCCGCTTCCTTCCTCGAAGGACGACGCAGGGACTTACTTTTCAAGATCGCCCACAACGCTTTACCGACGAGAGATGTTCTATACACTCGAAGCATGGCGACGACCCGCCAATGCGCGACATGCGGCGCCATAGAAACCCAAACGCACCTCTTCTACGAGTGCGACAACGCCAAACTTCTCCGCAACCACGTCCGCCAATTTTTGGGAGCTCGCTTCCTGAATTGGTCGACCATCATGCACTTAACGCCACTTCCGGTCCCGAAGGAAGCGTTGTACACGACGGTAATCATCTTAGCGGAAGTTGTCTTCCAACTCTGGAAAGCGCGCAACCGCGCCTTATTTGAAAATAAAAAAGACGTCGCGAAAGTTATTCTCGCGCGGGTTCGACACAACGTCCTGTATCGCGCGAGATTAGACTTGCGCCGTCTTGACATAGAAATCTTCAAAGCTCGCTGGTGTGCCATACCAACTCCGGTCATAGAAATTGTAAATGGTGACCTTAACTTACTATTGTGAAAAGATCTCAAGCTAACCCCGTGATAAACAACTAGTCTTTTACAAAACAACATGTAATATAAAGTCCCAAAGTACAAAATAAGACTGATGAAACTGTGATATATCTAATATTGTAATTTCGTAAAAACACTATAGCACAAAATTCAAAATCAATCCTTTAAAAGAAACGAATTTGAAGTACAAATTTGTTAAATAAAACGTAGTCATAAGTACATAAATAAAGGGTATACTTACCTTTTTACGTAAAATCCCTACTGTTTTTACCACACGGAGTCAAGGATGGAATTACCCGTCCTGAAAAAAGAAACATTATAACTTACCTCTAATTGGAAAGAAAACCGAATCCTAAACGACCTGAAAAAAAATTATTACAATAACAGTACTAAACTTGTTAACTTCGCGTCAATCAATACGAAAATTTCAATTTAACTGACTTAAACTAGTAAAAAATGTACTAATGCAAAAACAAACTTACCTCTACATAGCATGAATTTGGCGATTTAAAGTTATAAACAAAAAACGTTCACATAAGTCAATAAAACAAAAAGTACACATTGCGATTTCAAATAACTGACAGAATTACCTGTCCGATATTTTGTTATTCTGTAATACCAAATATGTATTTTGATCATTTTTAAAAAAATTTCTATTGTAATTCAAAGAATTTATAATAAAATATTTTAGTATCTGTTCTTATCAGCTTAATATCTGATACGGGTCCCATCGGGGCCCAAGATATTAAACTTATTTTTGGACGGCGGCGGAGAGGTCGGAGCTTGCTCCACCTCCGCCACGGGTTGGCCTGGTATTGCAGTTCTTCCAGGATCGGCCCACCTCGCTCAATGAATCTAAAATCAAACACCATGTATATATATATATATATATATATATATATTCCTGACGTCATAAGAGGGAAAGTCGTCATTGGCTAGTAGATCATTTTGAAGATTCGGACGGATTTGTTTTGTAATTTTTTACCTTAATTGTCGTACGTTACCAACGGTATGTTTTTTTTAAGTCACTTTCGTTACTAACAGGAGACATGATTAGGAGTTCACAGCCGGCCGCTTTTCGACATTCGCGTTGGCAACACGTCTTCCCCTTTAAAAAAATTACCCCCTCCCAAACCATGGTAACTCCGTTCTCGAAACGGACACCATATAAGTTATTTACATCGAGTTACCTAGCGAGGATTGCGGTACTATCGCTGTAGAAATAGGGGACTGTTAAAAGCGGGATGGTTTGGAAAAAACGAGTTTTTGTGTTGCTGATGCCGGGGCGCGTACTACGCGGCAACCACGGTCAATTCGTAGTGCCATATCTCATGACACTTCTCTACAGCTGTTCTGGTAAGCGTGCAGGAGGAAACTCCGTATGATCAAGATCTTACTTTTTCTAATTATCGATTAAGCACGGTTCCATGTTGCCACTTATTTAAAAAAAGACCCAGAGAAAACCGAAGATAAATTATCGCCTTGAAGAACTAGTTAGAAACAGCGTAAAAGAAAATATTTAAAAATACACAAATTTTATTAGAAAGACTCAAATACCCCGTTAATGAAAAAAAAGAGGGAGAGAGGAAGAGATCAGCCACCGGCACGCCGTGTTCCCTGGTGGTCTCCCTCCCTCCCAAGAAATGACCCCACTCGACGCGGCTTACCGTCGTTGATGGGTCGAGAACCAATGTATTCCGCGTGATATTACCGTTGACGGCTGAAAACGCTCGATGGCCGTCGATCTTTTTGTTTGAAATCAAGAAGTTACCTTCTTTGGTCAGACGTGATGGTTATACACGCTGTCATCTCCAACCACGAGCAATCTGCTTAAACATAATTATGAAATTTATGAATGCTCAATCTCACTCTTTTTCTTTTTCAACCACCAAAGCCCCCTTTGCCGGTTATCGCTTCTCGGCCTTTTGGCTAAGATCAAAGTGTAGTATCTGTTTTCAATAGAGCTATACCGAGATCATAGTCGAAGGGCGATAAGTGTTTTTACGCCTTTAAGGCAAGTTTTCCTGCTTGCTGCATGTTCCGATCCTGTGCCTCGCCTAGTTGCTGTTGCCTTGCTGCTGTTCCTGAAACAAAAAACCTACCTGGTACTCACCTGACGCTCCTGCTGAGTTCCTCCACTGACGCTGCTCCTGCTTGGGGCTTCTACCAACCGACGAAATTCTCCTAGCCTTCATGGCTACGGAGGAAAAGAAGAGAACGGCACGTTTGGAAGTCGATGCTGACTTTCTAGATGTTGCTCGAACCATCTACGACCACCTAGGACCGAAGAGTATCGACACACTTCAACCTATGGGTAAGGGAATATACCTGATAACATTCACGACCCTGGCCTTCCTTCAAGAAGCTCTTTTATGCAACGACCTGAAAACAAATAATAAAACCTGGAAACTCACCTGTATGGAAGACGACGGTATTTGGATAACGATAAAGAACTTACCAAAATGGATCCAGTGGGATTCCGTAATAAGTACTCTCCGGCAACATGGTAATATTAAAACTTATCATTTCGATTAATATCAACAACTTAAAGGCGTCAAAAATGGCGATCGCTCTGGTAAAATAATAATGACTAAACCTATCCCCAATGTTATGTTTTTCGGGCGAAGCCGCGCCTTAGTTTTTTACAGAGGCGTAGTAAAAAATGCTTCTACTGCGACGAAGAAGGCCACTCAGTTTCAGCGTGTGAAAAAAAGAAGACAGTTTTAGAAGATAGACGCCCGGTCATCCTTGAAGGCCAGGGTCCACCTTCAATCCCTGAACCCAAGATCGTCCAAGCAATGGACGCCACAGAAGACCTAACCATACTACCACAACTACAGGAAAATCAAGAACACCAATCAAGCAAATCACAAGTACTTACCACTTTCGACGACTCAAAAAGCTCGGAAGAGAGCTGGACCCTGACATCACCAGAACCTGCCAAGAAGAACCCAGAACCTCCAGTCAAAACCAGCCAATACGCCGACGCCTTGAAAACACCACCACAGCCCAATGAACCTGAAAATAACCCCGAATCAACAAGCAACGAGCCAGAACAATCCGAATCCAACAACAGCAACGACGAGACCACTTCAGGCACCGGGCCCAGGTGGGATCCCAATACCTGGAAGCCGGGAGTCAAACCAGACCTTACCAAACTAACACACGCCGAACTACAGATCCTCTACAGCCGCCTCGACAGAGAACCTCCCTCAGGAATCAGAACTATTGATTGCTCCATCGACGACCTCCAGTTCCAGGTCACCGACCTTCTTCAAAGCTACTCTAAACGCAGACACAGCATCTCTCCAAAAAAGAAAGCGAAAAAAGGAAAACCAACTTGTTAAAATTTATTATTTTTTAAATTTGAAACTTATCCATGGCTTTTATTCTATGCACTAATCGTATTTTAAACTTTTTATGAATACAATTAATGACCTGCTGTAATTTAAAATAATTCAAAAGGCAGGAAAAATAACATGACAAGGGTACTGTAACTCAAGTTTTTTAATAAACAAATTCAGTATCTGTTCTTATCAGCTTAATATCTATACGGGTCCCATCGGGGCCCAAGATATTAAACTTATTTTTGGACGGCGGCGGAGAGGTCGGAGCTTGCTCCACCTCCGCCACGGGTTGGCCTGGTATTGCAGTTCTTCCAGGATCGGCCCACCTCGCTCAATGAATCTAAAATCAAACACCATATATTGATTAGGAGTTCACAGCCGGCCGCTTTTCGACATTCGCGTTGGCAACACGTCTTCCCCTTTAAAAAAATTACCCCCTCCCAAACCATGGTAACTCCGTTCTCGAAACGGACATCATATAAGTTATTTACATCGAGTTACCTAGCGAGGATTGCGGTACTATCGCTGTAGAAATAGGGGACTGTTAAAAGCGGGATGGTTTGGAAAAAACGAGTTTTTGTGTTGCTGATGCCGGGGCGCGTACTACGCGGCAACCACGGTCAATTCGTAGTGCCATATCTCATGACACTTCTCTACAGCTGTTCTGGTAAGCGTGCAGGAGGAAACTCCGTATGGTCATGATCTTACTTTTTCTAATTATCGATTAAGCACGGTTCCATGTTGCCACTTATTAAAAAAAGACCCAGAGAAAACCGAAGATAAATTATCGCCTTGGCGAACTAGTTAGAAACAGCGTTAAAGGAAATATTTAAAAATACACAAATTTTATTAAAAATACTCAAATACCGCGTTAATGGAAAAAAAGAGGGAGAGAGGAAGAGAGCAGCCACCGGTACGCCGTGTTCCCCGGTGGTCTCCCTCCCAAGAAATGACCCCACTCGACGCGGCTTACCGTCGTTGATGGGTCGAGAACCAACGTATTCCACGTGATATAACCGTTGACGGCTGAAAACGCTCGATGGCCGTCAATCTTTTTGTTTGAAATCAAGAAGTTGCCTTCTTTGGTCAGACGTGATGGTTATACACGCTGTCATCTCCAGCCACGAGCAATCTGCTTAAACATAATTATGAAATATATGAATGCTCAATCTCACTCTTTTTCTTTTTCAACCACCAAAGCCCCCTTTGCCGGTTATCGCTTCTCGGCCTTTTGGCTAAGATCAAAGTGTAGTATCTGTTCCCAGCTATTTCGCTGAAATCTTGGCCGAAAGGCCGTTAAGCGACGTATACGCTTCTCAGCCTGTTCCTGCGATGCTGACTTACCTGCCGGTATCCTGAAGTTGCTGTTCCTGTTCCTGCTCCTGCTGCTGCCGCTGCTGTTTCCGGTTCCGTTGCTGTTCCTGATTCCGCTGCCGTTCCTGGTCCTGGTCCTGCTGACACTTACCTGTCGCTGGTGTTCCTGGTCTCCACGCTGTATCCTGACTTGGCCGATTCCTGCCATTTCCACTTGACGCTGTTCCTTCCTGGGACTTGACTTCACCCGACGACCCCTCTAAAGCCATCATGGCTGCAGAGGTGAAGAAGCGGACCGCTCGACTGGACGTCGATGCTGGCTACTTGGAAATCGCTCAGACCTTCCTCGGAAAGCTCGGATCCGATTCAATCGAAATGCTTCAACCTGTTGGTAAAGAATCTTACTTACTTACCTTCACAACCCTGGCCTTCCTGAAACAAGCAGTCTCCTACGGAGAATTAACGATCAACAATAAGACCTGTAAAGTCACCAGCGTCGAGGATGACGGCGTCTGGTTGACAATCAAGAATCTGCAACCATGGATACAATGGGATGCCATATTGACAAACTTACGACAATATGGCGAAATTAAGGCCCATCGCCTAGATGAATATAAAGAACTCAAAGGGATCAAAAATGGAGATAGAGCGGTAAAAATCAGAATTAATAAAACTATACCTAATGTTCTTTATTTTGGCCGCAGTCGAGCCCTGGTTTACTACCCAGGTGTTTCAAAAAAGTGCTTCTTTTGTGATCAGGAGGGGCACATTGCCTCTGCCTGCGACGCAAAAAAGAATAACCAGACGACCGAGAAGACAAAACCCCGAACCAACGACGACTTACCCAAAGATCCTGAAATAACCAGAAACTCCACACCTATACTCACCAACGCCACCACTCGAGACGATAACCTGAAAGTAAACCAAGAAAATCAAACAAGTAACTTACCTATACTTACCGCTGCCGACGAATCAAAAAGCTCTGAAGAGAGCTGGACGATGACGTCACCCGAACCATCCAAGAAGAACCCAGATCCTCCAGTCCAAACAAGCCAATACGCCGACGCCTTGAAATCTCCACCACAACCAGATGAACCTGAAAATAAACCCGAAACAACAAGCACCGACCCTGAACAATCCGAATCCGACAGCAGCAACGACGAGACCACTACAGCCACCGGTCCCAGGTGGGATCCAAATACCTGGGAACTGGGGGATAAACAAGATTTTAAGAAACTCACCAAACAAGAACTCCAAATACTGTTAGAACGCATTAACCGAGAACCTCCAAGCCGCACCCCATACATCACCTGGCAAATAGACTATATAAAAAACGACATCACATCCATCCTCCAAAATTATCCTAAACGCCGTAACAGCACGACTCCAATAAAAAAAGTGAAAAAAGGGAAATCTTAAAATTAAAATTTTAAAATTTTATACGTAAACCTCGGTTTTAATTTTGTGAAATTATTAGTTTTCTACCTTTTATTTTTTGTGACTAATTATTGACCTGTTTTAATTTAAACTAACTTAAAAAACAGGAATATATGACAAGGGTACTGTACCAAATTTGATTTTTTAATAAACAAATTCAGTATCTGTTTCCAGCTATTTCGCTGAAATTTTGGCCGAAAGGCCGTTAAGCGACGTTTACGCTTCTCAGCCTGTTCCTGCGATGCTGACTTACCTGCCGGTATCCTGACGTGCCTGTTCCTGTTCCTATTCCTGCTTCCGAAGCTGCCGCCGCTGTTCCTGGTTCCGTTGCTGATCCTGGTTCTGCTGCCGTTCCTGATCCTGGTGCCGCTGCTACTTACCCGTCGCTGCTGTTCCGGGTCGCTACGCCTGTATCCTGACTTGGCTGATTCCTGCCAATACCATTCGACGCTGTTCCTTCCTGGGACTTGCCTTCACCTGACGACCCCTCTAAAGCCATCATGGCTGCAGAGGTGAAAAAGAGAACTGCCCGTCTAGACGTCGACGCCGGCTTCCTTGAAGTCGCCCAGACCTTCCTCCGAAAAATCGGACCAAATTCAATCGAAACGCTCCAACCTGTTGGTAAAGAATCCTTTTTACTTACCTTTACAACCCTGGCCTTCCTGCAACAAGCAGTCTCCTACGGAGAATTAACCATCAACAACAAGACCTGTAAAGTCACCAGCGTCGAGGATGACGGCGTCTGGCTGACCATCAAACAGCTTCCATCATGGATCCAATGGGATTCCATTCTGACAACCCTGCGGCAATACGGAGACATCAAAGCTCATCGCCACGACGAATATAAAGAATTAAAGGGGATAAAGAACGGAGATCGTGTGGTAAAATTGAAAATGAAACAAACCGTTCCTAACGTACTTTATTTTGGCCGTAGCAGGGCCCTGGTATATTATACCGGGGTTGCCAAAAAATGCTTCTTTTGCGAGCAGGAGGGGCACGTTGCCTCTGACTGTGAAAAAAAGAAAGACCAGATAGCCGAGAAAAAAGAAACTGAAAAACCCGTATTACCAGAGGATCCTGAAACCACGAGAACTTCAACACCCGCACTTACCAACGCCACCACTCGAGCCAATAACCTAGAAGAAAATCAAGAAAATCAATCAAGCAACTTACCCATACTTACCGCATCCGACGACTCCAAAAGCTCTCAAGAGAGCTGGACCCTGATGTCACCAGAACCTTCCAAAAAGAACGCAGCACCTCCAGTCGAAACCAGCCAATACTCCGATGCCCTGAAAACAACACCAAAGCCCGATAAACCTGAAAATAAACCCGAAACAACAAGCAACGAACCTGAACAATCCGAATCCGACCGCAGCAACGACGAGACCACTTCAGCCACCGGGCCCAGGTGGGATCCAAATACCTGGAAGCCGGGGGACAAACCAAACCTTAACAAACTGACGCACGCCGAACTACAAATCTTCTACAACCGCCTCGACAGAGAACCTCCCTCAGGAATCAGAACCCTTGATTGTTCCATCGACGACCTCCAGTTCCGGGTTACAGACCTTCTTCAAAGCTATTCCAAACGCAGACACAGCACCTCTCCTAAAAAAACGGCGAAAAAAGGAAAATCTTCAGTGAAAAATTAAAATTTTAAACTTTTAATGTTATCACTAACTAATATGTTTTAAAACTTTTGCAAAAGAAAAATATGACCTGCTCTAACTTAATTTAATTTAACAAGCAGGAAAAAACGACAAGGGTACTGTACCAAATTTGATTTTTAATAAACAAATTCAGTATCTGTTCCCAGCTATTTCGCTGAAATCTTGGCCGAAAGGCCGTCAAGCGAGTTTTCCAGCTATACAGCTAGTTCCTGCGATGCTGACTTACCTGCCGGTATCCTGACGTTCCTGTTCCTGCTTCTGAAGCTGCCGCTGCTGTTCCCGGTTCCTCTGCTGTTCCTGATTCCGCTGCTGTTCCTGGTCCTGGTCCTGCTGACACTTACCTGTCGCTGCTGTTCCTGGTCACTACGCCGCATCCTGACTTGGCTGATTCCTGCCAATAGCTTTTGACGCCGTTCCTTCTTGGGACTTACCTTCAACCGACGACCTCTCCACAGCCTTAATGGCTGCAGAGGTAAAAAAACGGACTGCCCGGCTTGAAGTCGACGCCGGATTCCTGGACGTCGCTCGGTCCTTCTACGGAAAACTTGGACCACAGTGTTTGGAGACTCTTCAACCTGTTGGTAAAAATTGCTACCTACTCACCTTTACCACTCTGGCCTTCCTCCAGCAAGCTGTCTCCTATGGGGAGGTACTTATAAATGGAAAACCCTGCACGATAACCAGCATCGACGACGACGGTGTCTGGTTAACCATCAAGAACCTGCCCTCCTGGATCCAATGGGACGCCATACTAACAACTCTAAGACACTACGGAAGCATCAAAGCTCACAGACTAGACGAATACCCCGAACTAAAAGGACTAAAAAACGGCGACCGCTCTGTAAAAATAATCATGTCTAAAACCATCCCTAATGTTCTCTTTTTTGGCCGAAGCAGGTCATTAGTCTACTACACAGGGGTCGTAAAAAAATGCTTTTTTTGCGATCAAGAAGGCCACAACTCCTCGACTTGTGAAGCAAAACGAGCTAAGCAAGAAGAGCGGAATCAACCCATGGAGGAAGGTCAGAAAGAGTCTCCAAAGGAACAGCCCGAGCGCGTCCAGGAGTCACTTAACAATACTTCTGCTAAGGAGGATGATCCACTAGCAGAAGCAGCAGCACCACCCAGCGACAACCAGGAATCTCGGTCTAAAAAATACAAAGACGACTTATATGTCAACCCGAAAGCTTTAGAAACCATCCGCAATTATACACAAACGCA
Source organism: Leiobunum rupestre (assembly GCF_980474605.1). Taxonomy (NCBI): domain Eukaryota; kingdom Metazoa; phylum Arthropoda; class Arachnida; order Opiliones; family Sclerosomatidae; genus Leiobunum; species Leiobunum rupestre. The sequence continues at coordinate 54,603,479 of NC_143392.1, read as the reverse complement.
ACTCCAAACATTCAAAGAAAACCTCGAAACTGAAGTGACCACGAACGAAACAACCGAAGCCAGGAAACAGATGTTTTTAAAGATCGCCTGCAAAGAACAAGAAAAATTATCCAAAAGACGCATGACCAACTCTCCAGGAAAAACAATAAAGAAAGGCAAGACAGAAGACTTCGAGAAGACATTCGCCAGCGCCACAAAAAACTCACCCGATCCAAATCTATACGCAGAATACGTAACATACTAAATTTTTTTTAACTACTCAACTCCTAATGCTTTTAAAACCTGGAAAAAAAGGGAAAAAAAATTAATTATATGCCTTAGATCTATACTAAAAGTTTACTTACCTTGATCGATTAAGAACTTGGACACTTCTAGAAATTTTAAACATTAATACTTATGATATATAACACAGAAAGAAAAATGTAAATAATTGTTTTTATTTCATCCGTATTTGTTCGCGATAATTTAATTTATTTAAAACGCGAACAAATTTTTATCAAAACGTCGTAAAACATCTTTATATGTAAACATGTATTTCTCTTGACGACCTTTTAATAAACAATTAAAAGTATCTGTTCTTATCAGCTTAATATCTGATACGGGTCCCATCGGGGCCCAAGATATTAAACTTATTTTTGGACGGCGGCGGAGAGGTCGGAGCTTGCTCCACCTCCGCCACGGGTTGGCCTGGTATTGCAGTTCTTCCAGGATCGGCCCACCTCGCTCAATGAATCTAAAACCAAACACCATATATATATATATATATATATATATATATATATATATATATATATATATATATATATATATATATATATATATATATATATATATTCCTGACGTCATAAGAGGGAAAGTCGTCATTGGCTAGTAGATCATTTTGAAGATTCGGACGGATTTGTTTTGTAATTTTTACCTTAATTGTCGTACGTTACCAACGGTATGATTTTTTTAAGTCACTTTCGTTACTAACAGGAGACATGATTAGGAGTTCACAGCCGGCCGCTTTTCGACATTCGCGTTGGCAACACGTCTTCCCCTTTAAAAAAAAAATTACCCCCTCCCAAACCATGGTAACTCCGTTCTCGAAACGGACACCATATAAGTTATTTACATCGAGTTACCTAGCGAGGATTGCGGTACTATCGCTGTAGAAATAGGGGACTGTTAAAAGCGGGATGGTTTGGAAAAAACGAGTTTTTGTGTTGCTGATGCCGGGGCGCGTACTACGCGGCAACCACGGTCAATTCGTAGTGCCATATCTCATGACACTTCTCTACAGCTGTTCTGGTAAGCGTGCAGGAGGAAACTCCGTATGATCATGATCTTACTTTTTCTAATTATCGATTAAGCACGGTTCCATGTTGCCACTTATTAAAAAAAAGACCCAGAGAAAACCGAAGATAAATTATCGCCTTGGCGAACTAGTTAGAAACAGCGTAAAAGAAGATATTTAAAAATACACAAATTTTATTAAAAAGACACAAATTACGCGTTAATGGAAAAAAGAGGGAGAGAGGAAGAGAGCAGCCACCGGCACGCCGTGCTCCCCGGAGGTCTCCCTCCCAAGAAATGACCCCACTCGACGCGGCTTACCGTCGTTGATGGGTCGAGAACCAATGTATTCCACGTGATATTACCGTTGACGGCTGAAAACGCTCGATGGCCGTCGATCTTTTTGTTTGAAATCAAGAAGTTGCCTTCTTTGGTCAGACGTGATGGTTATACACGCTGTCATCTCCAGCCACGAGCAATCTGCTTAAACATAATTATGAAATATATGAATGCTCAATCTCACTCATATTCTTTTTCAACCACCAAAGCCCCCTTTGCCGGTTATCGCTTCTCGGCCTTTTGGCTAAGATAAAAGTGTAGTATCTGTTCCCAGCTATTTCGCTGAAATCTTGGCCGAAAGGTCGTTAAGCGAGTTTCCAAGCTCTACAGCTAGTTCCTGCGATGCTGACTTACCTGCCGGTATCCTGTCGTTCCTGTTCCTGTTCCTGTTCCTGCTTCTGAAGCTGCCGCCGCTGTTTCCGGTTCCTCTGCTGTTCCTGGTCCTGGTTCCGCTGACACTTACCTGTCGCTGCTGTTCCTGGTCTCCACGCCGTATCCTGACTGCTGCTTGACGCTGTTCCTTCCTGGGACTTGCCTCCATCCGACGACCCTCCCATAGCCATCATGGCTATGGAGGTGAAGAAACGCACGGCTCACCTTGAAACTGATGCCGGATTCCTCGACGTAGCTCGGACCTTCCATGGAAAGCTCGGCTCTGACTGCCTTGACACCTTACAACCTCTTGGTAAAGATAAGTTTTTAATAACTTTCACGACCCTGGCCTTGCTTCAACAAGCTCTCTCCTACAACGACCTCGTTATCAACGATAAACCTTGCCGACTTACCAGCGTCGAAGATGACGGCGTCTGGGTTACCATAAAAAACCTACCCTGCTGGATCCAGTGGGACTCTGTCCTTACCACCATGCGACAATATGGCACCATCAAAGCGCACCGTCTCGACGAATACCCTCAACTGAAAGGACTTAAAAACGGCGACAGATCAGTAAAAATTAAAATTGAAAAAACTATCCCAAATGTTGTTTATTTTGGACGTAGCCGTGCGCTGGTCTACTATCAAGGAGTGATAAAGAAATGTTTTTTTTTGCGACTCAGAGGGACACACTGTGTCCTCATGCGAAGTAAGAAAGGCGAAAAGAGAAGCGTAAGCTGAACCACGAACAATCCCAGAAGACCAAGTTCCGGAAACGACCGAGAGGTCTGAACACGTCCAGGCAGTGGACATCGCAGCATCAGCGCCGGAGACAACAACCAGCGACCACCAGGAATCGAGGTCCGTAGACCAAAAGGATGACCTATACATCAGCCCAGACAATTTAGAAGCCCTCCAAAACTATTCTCAAACGCAGCTCCAAGCATTCAAAGACTACCTTCAGACCACAGACGAAGTGTCCGGCAAAAGGAAAGAGATGTTCCTCACGCTCGTCACTAAGGAACAGGACAAATTCACAAAAAGACGCATGCCGAACTCTCCAGGAAAAGCCGCCAAAAAAGGAAAGACCCAAAGCGAGGAAAAGAAGTCCTTCGCCAGCGCCACTAAAAACACACCCGAGAAAGATATGTATGCCGAATACGTAACCTACTAAAAACGCCTTTTAAAGTCATATTTAATTTTACAAACGTGCCAAACTCTTGTTAATTCTTTTACTTTTGTATACACTTACCTGGTTTTAACTTTACGTTATCCCTGAAAAAAATATATAGATATATTGTTAAACTAATGAATACTCACCTTGTTTGTGAAAAAGACCATTTATACTTACCTCGACTTTAAAAATCAACCCTAAAAAACGAAAAATGAATTCAATTTGATTAATGTTCGCGTTAAATTAATTAAATAACCACGCGAACCAAAAAAAATGCAATATGTTTATCTGTAAAAAAAAACGACAATCTTTTAATAAACAATTAAAAGTATCTGTTCTTAACAGACGTGCGTCCGCATCGCTCCGTCGACGCGGTATTCTCTCTCTCGTCTCGCGCGTTGCTGCCTTTTTCAAGGCGGCTGCCGCGTCTGGTCTACCGGAGCCGGCTGCTAAGCCTAGTTACGCGTGTTTCATTGTTTTGCATTACGGCGGTATTGGTGTTTCTAATTTGTAACCCCTTTGGGGGAGTTTTAATTTTTGTCGTAGCTGTTTGCCATTATTATGGCGACAGCGGAGAAGGCGCGTACAGTACGTGTGGTGGCCGATAAGGCCACTCAGTACGTGGATGTAGCGCGGGCGATCTACGCCCAAGCCGGGACCCGCTCACTGGATACTCTCCAGCCTGTCGGAAACGGTGTTTTTCATGTTACCTTCGTCAAGAAGGAAACATGCGACCAGTTTCTGGAAAGTAACTGCCTGTCAGTAAACGGAAAGGATTTTGAAATTCAAGAGGTTGATAGCAACACTAGATGGATCACCATCAAGAATGTGCCAAAGTGGGTACAGCCGGAAACGGTATGTACCGCCCTTAAAGAGTACGGGGAAGTTAAATCCCACGAATTTGAAAAATATAAAGAGCCTGAATTCGCGCATGTAAGAAATGGCAATAGGCGTGTAAAGATAAAAATGGTCAAGCCGGTCCCTAACATCTGGACCTTTAACCGCCAAAATTATCTCTTTGACGTACTCCGGGGTGACCCAATTGTGCTTCGGCTGTAAAAAGGCCGGACACAACAGAGCCAACTGCCCAGAAAAGAGGAGAAAGGAGCCCCGCGAAAACAAGGAGAGCAACGGCGCCGCGAAAGGTGCTCCCGGAGTCTCGAGGCGATATCGAGGACGAAGGGGTTTCCCGAAACGGCGCCATTTTCGAAGCGCCCGTCAATCAAGCGCTCATCGAGGCAGACAAACAAGACGCGGCGATCAAGCTGTTCGACGACATCATGGCGGAAACGCTTAACACCAGCTATGCGGCCGCTCTATTGAACCCGATGAAACCCAATTTTTACTTACCTTCGACACCAGTTCCCACATACAGCAACTACACTCCTCTGAAAAGAACAACCAGGTCACCGAAGTCTGTCTCCCCGACAACTCCTTCGAAGAAACGCCGCAACAAGTCCGTCTCGGAGGGTGACAACGACGTTACGCCCACCAACGATCCACTGCGTAAAAAGACAACATCTTGTAGCTACTCGGATAGCGGTTCGGACCACGCAGTCAGATTTTAAGGTACTGTTTCCTCTTTGTTTTTTCCCCTAGTCATGTTTCTTTCTTTAGTATTATTAGTTTTTTTAATTTTAAATTTAATGACCCCTTGCAATCTAAACTTCTGTACTTTTAACGGTAACGGCTTGAGAACCAGACTCAAGACTGTGGACACCGCCGCTTTCGTCGGCGCCCACGGTCTTGACTTTGTCTTCCTCCAAGAGACCCATTGGTCAATTAACGATAACTGGCACGCGCTCCGATCGCTCTTCGCCGGTTACAAGATTTTCTTTTCGAGCGCCGCTTCGCCTTCAAGTTGCGGGTCGGCCATTTTGGTGCGCGACGTATTCGCGTCTTCTGTCACCGGTTTCCGGTGCGACAACGAAGGCCGCGTCGTCAGTTTGAACATTCGCATTCAAGACCAGCTTTTCCGCCTCGTATCGGTCTACGCTCCCTGTCGGCCGGTACAAAGGCGCGCGTTTTTCGCAAACCTCCCGGATTTCTTCGGTGGTAAATTTGACCTCCTCGTACTCGGTGGTGACTTTAATTGTGTCCTCGACCCAAATTTGGATCGCGACGTCCTTTCCGTCGGTCCTCCGGATCTCAGTGCCTCTACGTTAGCTTCCGTCCTAACAGACTGGAACCTCCACGACGCCTGGCGTCATCTCCATCCGACCATCAGGGTCTACTCTTGGCATTCGACTCGGGCCAATTCACGTCTGGACACCTTTTTCGTGCCCAACAGCGAGGACGTTGTTACGCAATGCGCCGATATTTTGCCGTTACGGCATATTTAGGATCACGACGCTGTTCTTATGTCCATCCGTGTTTCACCACCGCGCCTGCGCGGTCCGAGTGTCTGGCGACTTAACACCGCCTTGTTGACAGACGAAGACCGTGAATCTCATAAAATCGAACTACGACGTATTCTAGCCAAAGTCGATTCTGCTCTCGCGTGGGAAGCTGCAAAGATAGATTGCGCGCGCTATTTCCGTCAAGTTGGGAAAAAACGCGCGGCGAAACACCGTCAGGAAATCGCTTTCCTCAGATGGGCGCTCCAGAAGGTTTCAAGAGTGAGACCGGAAACGACCGAAACTGTCGCGGCTAAAGAGGAGATTACGTCTCTTCTCCGCGCCGAATACCGAAGGCAGTTTCGCGATAAACAAGATCACTCGCTCGCGACTGTTCTCGATGATGAAGAGTCGTTCTCGGCTTCCTTTTACCGACGCATGAAATCTTTGAAACCACGCGTTGATATTCGACAAGTAAACACCGCCGCTGGCATTTCGACAGATGACACGGTAATTCACGACTCTTTTGTCGATTTCTATCGACATCTCTACAGTCGCGACCAAACTCCGAACCCGGAACAGTTCTTCGCTACTTATTGCGAACAAATGCCACTTCTATCGGACTTAGACCGTGATTTCTTAGAACTGCCTATTTCCGACGACGACGTAAATCACGCTTTGCGTCGCCTTAAATCTGGGAAGTCTCCCGGACCAGACGGTCTGCCTGCAGAATTTTATCGATTCTTGTGGCCAGATCTGAAACCCATTTTGCTCAGTCTTTTCAACGATCTATTGAACGACGCGCCATTTCCGGATTCCTTCCGCGAGGGCAAAGTCGTCCTGCTGTGCAAGGACCCCGATAACAAAGCTTCTCCGTCGGCGTGGCGTCCGATAACTGTCATTAACACGGACAGAAAACTGTTCGCGTCAATCCTAGATTCGCGATCGTCAAAAGTAACCGGTTCCATCATTGGCCCTAATCAGACGTGCGGGGTTAGGGGCCGCCAGCCTCTATATAATCTAATAATGATTCGTGACATCTTGCGGGATTATTCGGAGCGTGACGCTTCCGGCTTCCTGTTCACGTTGGACTTCGAAAAAGCTTTCTACCGAGTGTCTCACCAGTATCTCTGGGAAACTCTCGCTCGTTTCGGTTTCAGTCGACAATTCGTCGCCACTCTGAACCCGTCAAAATCTTGGGAATCCTGTTCACTCCCGAAGGAGTCGCTGTAGCCAACGAAGCCAATTTCGTCGCCAAATTCCACCAGTCACTCGACTCGTGGACCAATAACGAATTCTGTTTTCGCACGCGAATTCAGCTTATCAAACAAATAGCTTCCAAAATTGACTTATCCCGTCCCTCTTATCGAGTATTCGGACGCCGCGATCACAAATGTCAACAAAGGCATTTTTCTCCTTCGTGTGGGGAGACAAGCAAGAGTTGATTGCCCGCTCGACACTTACTCTTCCTCGTCAGGAAGGCGGTCTCGGAGTCCCCTTAATCGCGAGTGAATTCCGAAGTCTCGCCTTTACGCGTTACGCTTCGTGCCTCTCTGCCGGCGACCATCCGGTTCGGGCCTCCGTCGCCCACCACTTGTCCACCACCTCCAAAACGATCTTCAACGTACCCTGGGACGTGTCTGTGAGCCACGCTTCCGACGTCCATCCGCTCTATGTTTCCATAAAAGAAACGGCGGCTCTGATCTTATCCGAAAAGCCAGACGCTGATCTTCTAAAGATCAGTAATAAAAGCGTCAAGGAAATTATTAGACCGACCAGTCAAGCCCGAATTCTCAAAATCCAACCCCATGTTCAGTGGGAAGTCGCTTTTCGCCGTCTCAACTCTAACGCTATTACCGGGCCGCGTCGGGATTTCGCCTTCAAGGTATTTCATGACGTGGTTCCGGCCAGAGACGTCCTCTACGACCGTGGCATGTGCACGACGCGGTCATGTCCTTTCTGCCCGAAGAATGAGACATTGCACCATCTTTGATACGACTGTGAAAATCCGAAGCTATTACGCAACCGCGTGCGCGATTTCCTCGGCGTTAAATTCCTTTCGTGGGAGGCAACGCGCTACTTCGTACCTCTACCAGTCCCGCTCTCTTTAGTTTACGTCACACTTGCTCTGTTAGCCGAAGTCAACTTCCAAGTGTGGAAGTCAAGAAATCGGCTTGTATTCGAAAACAAGCGAGATACCGCTTTCGTGGTCCTCGAACGCGTTCGGCTCCATCTGGTGGCGAGAGCTCGCGCTGACAAAATAAGACTGACTCCGGACAAATTCCAAGAATACTGGTGTCATCCTGATAAACCATTTGTTCAAGTGGTAAATAATAATGTAAAACTTTTGTTTTAATATTGAGTGGAAAAAAGTTCCTGACAACCAAATAATGGTTTAGTTCCTAAGATCATCTAGTAAAAACGAAAATGTTATTTTAAAGGTATAAAACCAACCTACCTGAAACGCAAAACTTGCTATAGCAACTTAAATTATTTGAATTTATTCGAAGCAAAAACTTACCATTAGAATACTTACCTAGAAATTTAAAATTAAAATTGGAATACTCACGTTCCTAGAATTTTAAATTTAAATTTAAAATGCTTACGTCCCTAGAAATTTAAAATCTAAATTAGAAAACTTACTTACCTGGAAATGTAAAAGTATCTTAATACTTAAACACCTGGAAATTTAAAAGTGACTTAATACTTACGTACCTGGAACTGTAAAATTAAAATTAGACATCTTACTTACCTGTAAATTTAAAAGTAACTTCATACTTACGTGCCTGGAATTTAAAATTGTAATTGGAAAACTTACTTACCTAGAAATCTAAAAGTAACTTAATACCTACGTACCTGGAAATTTAAAAGTAACTCAATACTTACGTCCCTGGAAATTTAAACGTAACCTAATTTTTGGCAATTTAAAACTAGACTTTGTACAACTCTTGCTTATTAACGTTTCGCGAATTTTTAATTTGGATTATTTCAATAATTTATAATGTGATTTCGTGTAAAATAATTTGTAAATATGTTTTTCTTAATAAACAAATTTAAGTATCTGTTCTTATCAGCTTAATATCTGATACGGGTCCCATCGGGGCGCAAGATATTAAACTTATTTTTGGACGGCGGCGGAGAGGTCGGAGCTTGCTCCACCTCCGCCACGGGTTGGCCTGGTATTGCAGTTCTTCCAGGATCGGCCCACCTCACTCAATGAATCTAAAATCAAACACCATTTATATATATATATATATTCCTGACGTCATAAGAGGGAAAGTCGTCATTGGCTAGTAGATCATTTTGAAGATTCGGACGGATTTGTTTTGTAATTTTTACCTTAATTGTCGTACGTTACCAACGGTATGATTTTTTTAAGTCACTTTCGTTACTAACAGGAGAAATGATTAGGAGTTCACAGCCGGCCGCTTTTCGACATTCGCGTTGGCAACACGTCTTCCCCTTTAAAAAAATTACCCCCTCTCAAACCATGGTAACTCCGTTCTCGAAACGGACACCATATAAGTTATTTACATCGAGTTACCTAGCGAGGATTGTGGTACTATCGCTGTAGAAATAGGGGACTGTTAAAAGCGGGATGGTTTGGAAAAAACGAGTTTTTGTGTTGCTGATGCCGGGGCGCGTACTACGCGGAAACCACGGTCAATTCGTAGTGCCATTGCTCATGACACTTCTCTACAGCTGTTCTGGTAAGCGTGCAGGAGGAAACTCCGTATGATCATGATCTTAATTTTTCTACTTATCGATTAAGCACGGTTCCATGTTGCCACTTATTAAAAAAAAGACCCAGAGAAAACCGAAGATAAATTATCGCCTTGGCGAACTAGTTAGAAACAGCGTAAAAGAAAATATTTAAAAATACACAAATTTTATTAAAAAGACTCAAATACCGCGTTAATGGAAAAAAAAAGGGAGAGAGGAAGAGAGCAGCCACCGGCACGCCGTGTTCCCCGGTGGTCTCCCTCCCAAGAAATGACCCCACTCGACGCGGCTTACCGTCGTTGATGGGTCGAGAACCAATGTATTCCACGTGATATTACCGTTGACGGCTGAAAACGCTCGATGGCCGTCGATCTTTTTGTTTGAAATCAAGAAGTTGCCTTCTTTGGTCAGACGTGATGGTTATACACGCTGTCATCTCCAGCCACGAGCAATCTGCTTAAACATAATTATGAAATATATGAATGCTCAATCTCACTCTTTTTCTTTTTCAACCACCAAAGCCCCCTTTGCCGGTTATCGCTTCTCGGCCTTTTGGCTAAGATCAAAGTGTAGTATTAAGGCAAGCCTGGAGCTATACCGCGATCTTAGTCTGAGACGAGAAGCTACGTTACGTTACCTACGTTTTACCTGGTACCTACCTGGTCCTGTGCTGTTCCAGTGCCGTTCCGTTTTTGATCCGGTGCCACTCCGGCGCCGTGCCAGTGCTGTTCCATTGCTGTTCCCGTGCTGATCCGTTGCTGCTCCGGCGTCTCTTCGGCTGTTTCTTCGTCTTCCTGATTGGCGGGGTCTTTTAGGCCCTTCCACGTCTCGAGGATGGTGACTCTTAAGAGATCGACCTGTCGTATCACTCTGAAAGATGGAGTGCAGTATTTAGAGCTAGCAAAAGCTCTATACGATCAAGTTTCTCCGGACTCAATTCATGCCATTCAACCGATGAGCAAGAATATGTTCCAAGTGACGTACAAGTCTGAAGCTCTGTTCCAGAAGGCCATTGATATGGGCTCGGTTCATATCGGCGACGACGACTACTAGTTTATCCCAGTAGATGGCCTTACCAGATGGATTATCATCCGTGATGTCCCTGTCTGGGTAGATAAAGCAGCTTTCACCGCTTCGCTCACCAGTTTCGGAGAGGTCCTGAAATTTGTGGATGAAGAATGGCCTGGTCTTCCAGGTGTCAAGACGGGGACTAGACGTGTCCAAATCAAGATGAAGAGTCAGAACTGCGTTCCTAACATCCTTAGAATTGGCCAGGGAAACCCTGCCCGAGTGTTTTATCCGGGAGTGCAGTTCCTCTGCTTCAATTGCAAATTAAAGGGGCATAAATTCAGCGACTGCCCCGAACGTGTGGCTAAAAAGCCGAAAAACCCATCCGATGAGGTCGTTCCAATCCGCCACGAAGATGTCGATGCCAGCCGCGACATGCCTATGGTCAACAATGATCAACAACAGCCGTCAGACCACTTACCTGTTGACTACAATGCAGCAGGTTTCGTATTCAACGTCAACGATTCACAAGTAGTAAGCCAAAGCTTTCCAGAACTTAACAATATTGAACAATTTAGAAGCGTTCCTTGCTCTCCGATTCCGACTTATGCTACCCAACTTATCAACGGTACGTCTCCCTCCGGACGTCCATCACTGTTACTTCACAAGCGCAACCTGGAGAGTCCCATGGATGAAACCAACACGAAAGCTTCGAAACGGGGCAGTCCTTCCAGCGAACGCCACTAGGATTTCGATCTCGCAATCAGTGTAAAACGACTTTATTTTAAAACTTTTAATGACTTTTATTTTTCGGATAGCTACTTTGAACGTGAACGGCCTAAGAGACATTACCAAGCAAAATTACGTCGCATCCATAATGTATTCATTAGATTTTGATGTCGTTCTTCTTCAAGAAACTCATTTAATGAGACGCGATAATTGGCAAATTTTTAATCAGAAATTTTTAATGTATAGAACCTTTTTTAGCGAGGGGTCGGAACGTTCGGGAGGCACAATGGTCCTGGTTAACAATCGTCTTGCCGAAAATGTGAAAAGTATTCGGCTAGATGTATCTGGCAGACTCGTTTCCGTCGACATTATTGTCAACGGAAAACGACTACGCACCATATCATTATATGCACCTAATATTCCAAAGGACCGGAAGCTGTTCTTCACACAGCTGTACGAGTACATTGAAGGACCTTACGATCATCTCATCATGGGAGGTGACTTCAATTGCGTAATGGAGCCGTCTCTCGATAAGGAAGGAGGCACGCCTATAAGAGACAATAGCGTCGCTGAACTCTTTAAAGTAATTAACGATCTAAAACTAATAGATACTTACCGTACTCTATATCCCCAACGTAAAGAGTATACTTGGACATCGACTGCGGTTAAAAGCCGTCTTGATCGCATCTACCTACCTGAAAGCGACGACATCAGACCCCTATCTTGTGAAGTTGTTTCTTTCGGCGGAACCAACTACAGAATTTCCGACCACAGTCTCGTACACCTGCAGTTTTCCATGACGCCATCTATTAAACGAGGGCGAGGTATTTGGCGTCTCAACGACACCCTTCTACAACCCGAGGATCCAGATGTTGATCACATGGAACAGACGGTAAAACAGCTAGCTGAAGAAGTTAACAGCTGCGAATCTTGGGACGTCTTCAAAACTAAGGTTCGGATGGCGTTCCAGGAAGAAGGCAAGCGTCGTGCGGCAAATTCCAGGAAGGAATCTGCGATCCATCGCTGGGCTCTGGAAAAATTGAAAAAAATTAGGAAATAAAGATATACTTACCATTACCGTCGAAGAAGAAATCCGGGCTGCACAGCTCGGTGAATACCAGAAACGCTACATCACTACTAGGACGAAGATAGCAGCTGACCAGATCTCAGGGGAGGAAACCTTTTCCGCAGACTTTTTTAGACGTTTCAAGGCCGACCGGGCACGTTCCGACATCACTGCTGTTAAAAAAAAACGGGGTAATAATTACCAATCAAGACCAGATTATGACAACTTTTTCTGAATTTTATACAGACCTGTTCCGAGGAGAAACCGTTTGCGATCCAGAACACTTTTTTCACGCCGCCCTTCCAATACTTACCAACGACCAACGACTGCAGCTAGAGGATATAATTTCCCTGGCCGAAACAACGGAAGCTCTACGTTCCATGAAATCTGGGAAGGCGCCAGGCTTGGACGGCCTAACAGCGTCTTTCTATAAAAAATACTGGTCAACTATTGGACCGCTACTTACCACTGTTTTTAATGAATCCCTCGCCAATGGTAGTCTACCAACTTCGATGACTGAAGGGGTGGTCACACTCATCTGTAAAGATGAACACCGTCGAGATGAAACGGACGCTTGGCGTCCTATCACACTACTAGATTATGATCGACGAATCCTGGCGAAAATCCTGGAGCGTAGAGCATCGTCGGTGGCGGCAAGTGTTATTGGCCCACAACAAACCTGCGGGGTACGGGGTCGAAACCCCACGCATAATCTCCTACTTCTACGAGACATTATAACGGATATCAACCACAGATCCGACAGCGCTCAACTACTGTCGCTTGACTTTAACAAAGCCTTTGACCGCCTTAATCACCAGTTTCTTTTCCAGTCTCTAGAGAGGTTTGGCTTCGGACCAAATTTCATTGCAGCCGTTAAAATACTGTACCAAGATAACACAAGTAATCTCCTTATCAATGGTTCTCTTTCCGACCAAATATCCGTAGGCAAAGGTGTGCGTCAGGGATGCCCTCTTTCGCCCCTTCTGTTCTGTTTAGCCATGGAGACGCTCTTGGTCGCCATCAATGCAAACGAAGTCATCAAGGGAATCACGCCACCTGGAAACGCAACAAAGATAAAATACTTAGCTCACGCAGATGATGTTAATGCCACTTTAGCCGACATGGACTCCATCTTAGCAACCCTGTCGGTGGTAGATGTCTATTGCTCCGTCTCTGGGAGTAAAATCAACCTGCAGAAAACCAAAGTCGCTCAACTAGGAAGATCTACCTCTTATCTCGGAAGACCAGTACCAATCACACTAACCACAGATCCCATCAAGATACTTGGATTTTTTTTCTGTAGAACAGGTATACACGCTTCAAATGAAAATTACTTTAAACGAAAATTCTTCACAGCCTTCGACCCCTGGCAAAACTGCCAGTTATCCTTCAACGCACGAGCCCGCCTAGTCAAACAAGTGGCCATGCCAAAACTAGACTATGCAGTACCCATGATAACATTCAGTACACGAACTTTGGATGAGATGATCAAATTCGTCTTTAACTTCGTCTGGCAGGGGAAGCCCGAATCTATAAAACGGACAACGATGACCCTTCCGGTAGATTCTGGAGGAATTGGTTTTCCAGATCTCCGTCTCCACCTAGAGACGACAGCAACTAGGAAAATTATAAACTGCATCTCTAACGACGATCACGCAATCCGAGCCAGTATCATTTATAACCTGTCCACCAGCAGCAAGACAATCCTCGATATACCATTCAAACTCAATCAGCCACACGCCGCAGACGTCCAACAACATTATATCCCGTTCCGAGATTCAGCCCTGAAAATAAAGAAAAAGTAAAAAAGTAACCAAGACATACTTATTATTACTAACGACGATATTAGAACTTTCCTCCAACCGATTGCGATACCTCGGACCGTGAGTCTTAAACCTCAGCTCAACTGGCCTTTGATCTTACGGAGAATCGGGTCCAGCAGCATCGCAGGGTCACGCCGTGACCTAAGTTTCAAGCTCATCCACGAAAGCCTGCTAACCAGAGACGTTCTTTACGCCCGTAATATGAGCACCACTCGAAAATGTCCACGATGTCCACAAATTGAAACCCCTGTTCACCTGTTCTACCATTGCAACACCAGCCATCTTATTGGGAATCATATACGCACCTTTTTCAAGACCCGATTCATCTCCTGGTCTATGGTATTTTACCATACGCCTCTCCCAGTACCGCTGAACCTCGTCTATGTCGCCTCCATTATCTTCGCCGAAGCAAAATTTCAGATCTGGGAATCCCGTAACGCTTTTATTTTCGACAAACGCCAAGATGCTGCTTGCACTATTCTTCGCCATATCCGCTTCAATATTTTAAGCCGAGCAAAAATTGACCAGATTCGCCTTCAACCAAACGACTTCAATCGCCACTGGTGTGACAGTAACACCCCAGTTACCTCCATTGCCTCCCGACAACTCCGCCTCCTTTTTTAAAATTTTAATATGCTACTAACGTCTTTACAATTTTAAATTTTAAAAATAAGAACCAACTGCACACTAATGTTCTTCTACTTATGGTTTTAATTTTTTTCCTTTTTGATATGTAATGTTTTTTTTGAACTTTTTGCCGTTATTTGAAATTAATCATTTTTTTTTGTTCTTTCAACGACTTTTTGTTCGCGATAAATTAATTAACTAAACGCGAACAAATATAAAATATGTCAAATTTGTGTAATTATTTAACGAGTCTTTTAATAAACTATTAAAAGTATCTGTTCTTATCAGCTTAATATCTGATACGGGTCCCATCGGGGCCCAAGATATTAAACTTATTTTTTGACGGCGGCGGAGAGGTCGGAGCTTGCTCCACCTCCGCCACGGGTTGGCCTGGTATTGCAGTTCTTCCAGGATCGGCCCACCTCGCTCAATGAATCTAAAATCAAACACCATTTATATATATATATATATATATATTCCTAACGTCATAAGAGGGAAAGTCGTCATTGGCTAGTAGATCATTTTGAAGATTCGGACGGATTTGTTTTGTAATTTTTTTCCCTTAATTGTCGTACGTTACCAACGGTATGATTTTTTTAAGTCACTTTCGTCACTAACAGGAGACATGATTAGGAGTTCACAGCCGGCCGCTTTTCGACATTCGCGTTGGCAACACGTTTTCCCTTTAAAAAAATACCCCCTCCCAAACCATGGTAACTCCGTTCTCAAAACGGACACCATATAAGTTATTTACATCGAGTTACCTAGCGAGGATTGCGGTACTATCGCTGTAGAAATAGGGGACTGTTAAAAGCGGGATGGTTTGGAAAAAACGAGTTTTTGTGTTGCTGATGCCGGGGCGCGTACTACGCGGCAACCACGGTCCATTCGTAGTGCCATATCTCATGACACTTCTCTACAGCTGTTCTGGTAAGCGTGCAGGAGGAAACTCCGTATGATCAAGATTTTACTTTTTCTAATTATCGATTAAGCACGGTTCCATGTTGCCACTTATTAAAAAAAAGACCCAGAGAAAACCGAAGATAAATTATCGCCTTGGCGAACTAGTTAGAAACAGCGTAAAAGAAAATATTTAAAAATACACAAATTTTATTAAAAAGACTCAAATACCGCGTTAATGGAAAAAAAGAGGGAGAGAGGAAGAGAGCAGCCACCGGCACGCCGTGTTCCCCGGTGGTCTCCCTCCCAAGAAATGACCCCACTCGACGCGGCTTACGGTCGTTGATGGGTCGAGGACCAATGTATTCCGCGTGATATTACCGTTGACGGCTGAAAACGCTCGACGGCCGTCGATCTTTTTGTTTGAAATCAAGAAGTTGCCTTCTTTGGTCAGACGTGATGGTTATACACGCTGTCATCTCCAGCCACGAGCAATCTGCTTAAACATAATTATGAAATATATGAATGCTCAATCTCACTCTTTTTCTTTTTCAACCACCAAAGCCCCCTTTGCCGGTTATCGCTTCTCGGCCTTTTGGCTAAGATCAAAGTGTAGTATCTGTTTCCAATATCAGTTCTATACCGAGATCTTAGTCGGGGGGCGAGAAGTGTTTTACGCCTGTTAGGCGAGTTTGCCTGCTCTCTGCTACGCTGCATCGTCAGTCGCCACTGTTCCTGCCTCCAGTCCAGTTCCAGTTCCGGCTGCTGTTCCTGTTTTCCTGTTGCCGCTTGCTACAAACCAGCGGTTCCTGAGTTACGGTCTCCGCCTCGGCGGTCGCCACCAACCTCGCCATGGCTCCTGCCCAGTCAACGATGTCCTCTCCTTCAGCTGCCGCTTTGAAGAAAGCAACAGCTAGAATCAAGTTTGAAGGTGTTGCCCTGAACGACCTTGCTACAGCTCTGATTGATCTTGTCGGTATCCAAGGAATCATTGTGTTTCAGCCTGTGGGGAAAGATGCTGCACAGGTGACTTTCAAAGACGCTTCCTGTTTCCAGAAGGCCATAGAAGCTGGTCTTATGGTTGGAGAAAAACAAGTTGACATTATTGGTGTCGCTGATCCAGTTTCCTACATAACGCTAAGAGATGCTCCGAGCTGGTGGGAACTATCTTTCATCAAGTCCGCTCTTCGTGCCTACTGTGATGTCTTGTCCGAGTCATGGGAAACGTTCCAGGAAGGTCCTTTTAAAGACCTTAGGAACGGAACTCGTCGCTTAGAAGTCCGCATGAAGAGTACAATCCCGAACCTGATGACCATAAGCGGTCATCGTATCCAGATCACTTACCGGGGAATACAGAGAATGTGTTTCTACTGCCGCAAGGACAGCCATCAGGTTCGGGATTGTCCGAAAAAAACAAGAAGGCTCGAACAAATCCAGAATATATCGCTGACCAGAACCCGTCATCTAACGAACCAGAGAATGTAAGGAGGGGAACGCCGATTCCAGTGGGGAATGCCGCAGATGCCAACGCCCACGACGAAACGATGAATGAAACCTCACCATCACGAGAGAAAGGTCTAACCCCCCCACCCAGAGATTCCCAGGGTTCAAAAGAGAGTTGGTCGATAACCACGCCAGAACCATCCCCAGAGAAACCGGAATCCTCCACTGTAGTCAAAGGCTACGCCGATGTCCTAAAGTCCCCTCAGCGTACGCCGAAATCCGATCTTACAACACCAAAGGAACCCGAACAGCAAGTGGAAATTTACGCCAGAGATTGGAATTTCAATATAATGTCGAGACACGAAATTGAAGATTTCTGTCGGCGTGCCAAAGCACTCAAATCCACGGACACACGGAAGAACACTCTAGCGATGGCCGAGAAAATTCTCCAGAACGGTGTCAAACGTCATCAGAGTCCCTTAGATGCAAGAGATCCCAAGAAAGGGAAAAAATAAGAAAATGGTGTGTGTTGTAAATATATTATTGGTATATTTTAATTGACATTTTAAATTTCAATTAGTCTTTTCTGGAATCACCTTTTGTGATTTTCTTTTAAGGTTTTTTTCTAACGTCTGATAATTTTTAAAATTTTAAAATTTTTAAATTTTGTGGAAAAAAAGATCCATTAGTTTTATTATGTTAAATACTTACCTGTTATACTCACCTCGAAATGGATAAACCCTGAAAGAAAAAAAAGGATAAAATTAATAATAGAACAATAATAAGCTCAAATCTACAACCAAAAGTAAATGATACTTACCTCGCCCACGTAATATCTAAAATTCGAACCCGTAAATACAACTAAAAGATTTAAACTTTTTAACATTTGTACCTAGAAAAATGTTAATAACCTAAACGCACGTCTCTTAACCCTCGTTAATATTTACGAAAGTGTATTTTGTTAATACAGTGTTCGCGATAATTTAAATTTATTAATAACGCGAACATTTGTAACCTTGACTACGAATTTTCAAATAAACAAATTCAGTATCTGTTCTTATCCGCGGAGAGAGCAGACGTGCGTCCGCATCGCTCCGTCGACGCGTTTTTTCTCTCTCGTCTCGCGCGTCGTTGCCTTTTTCAAGGCGGCGGCCGTGTTTCCCGTTTTCGTTGCCCGGCGCTAAGCCTAGTTTCGCGTTTTACTGTGTTTTCGCGTTTCGTCGTATCTGGTGAGTTAATTTGTAACCCCTTTGGGGGAGTTTTATTTATTGTGTCGTAGCTGTTCGTCATTAGTATGGCGACAGCATAGAGGGCGCGGACTGCGCGTTTGGTGGCCGATAAGTCCACCTCTTGCGTGGATGTTGCGCGGGCTATTTACGCCCAGGCCGCCAACCGAGTACTGGATACCCTTCAGCCCTTGGGCAACGGCATCTTTTTGATTACGTTTTTGCAACAAGCCATTTACGATCAGTTAATGGAAAGTAACTGTTTGTCAGTTAACGGGAAGGATTTTGAACTTCAGGAAATTGACTCGAATACCAGATGGATTACCATCCGCAACGTTCCGAAATGGATCCAGCCTAATACAATATGTACAGCCTTAGAAGTGTACGGGGAAGTTAAGTCCCATGAATTCGAGGTACATAAAGAGCCGGATTTGGCGGGAGTCCGTAACGGCAATCGGCGTGTAAAGATTAAGATGGCGAGGCCTGTCCCCAACATCTGGACCATTAATCGCCAAAATTACCTGGTGACGTATTTAGGTGTAAAACAGCTGTGCTTTGGGTGTAAAGAACCTGGGCACAACAGGGCTAATTGCCCAAAGAAAAATAAAAACTTACCTGAGAAGGAGGTCCCGGATGTCGGCAACGCGGCAGCGAGCGGCGATCCCGAGGGCGAGACAGCCGTCAACACAACAGCGGTCACGGCAGCAGATGCTTTGGCCGGCGAAAGTTTGGAGAGTTTTATCTCCGTCGAGGAACAGGCGGGGCGCGTGCTCACGGAGGAAGAGAAAGGAGAGGCAGCCGCTAATTTGTTCGACGCTATCATGGCTGAGAATATGGTTTCAAGCTACGCCAACATACTTTTGAGCCCTAAGAAAAATCAGAATGACGACCAACACCGTCCTGCACCTGTAATCCCTACCTTCACGACCCTAAAAAGGCACAAGACGTCTCCTACCTTGATCGGCCAGACAACTCCGAAGAAAATACGCAACGCATCTCCATCGAACATTGCACCCGGGTCTTCTAACGCGTCTCCCAAGAAACCAGGCAGCTGCTCCGACAGCGACTCGGATTGTGAGATAAGGTTTTAATTTGTTTTTTCTTTAGTATTTAAGTTTCATTAATTCGCTTGTCATGGTTAATTTCTTAATGTTAATTTTCGTATTTCTTAACTTAATTTTAATGTCCTATTATTTTCTAAATTTTTGCACTTTTAATGGTAATGTTTTGAGAAACAGACTCAAGGCTGTGGACACTGCCGCGTTCGTCAGTGCACACGGTCTTGACTTTGTTTTTCTCCAAGAAACTCATTGGTTGAACTCTGATAACTGGCTCACGATCCGATCGCTTTTCTCCGGTTATAAGATCTTTTACTCGGGCGCCGCCTCAGTATCTAGTTGCGGTTCGGCCATTTTGGTGCGTGACGTTTTCGCGCCCTCTGTCACTGGCTTCCGGTGTGACAACCAGGGGCGTGTTGTCAGTTTGAATGTTCGCGTTCATGACCAACTTTTCCGGATCGTTTCGGTCTACGCTCCTTGTCGGCCGAAGCAACGGCGCGCGTTTTTCGAACATCTCCCAGATTTTTTCGGCGGAAAGTTTGACACCCTCGTTCTCGGAGGTGACTTTTATTGCGTCATCGACCCGAACCTCGATCGCGACGTCCTTCCTGTTGGCCCTCCAGACCTCAGTGCTTCTTCCTTGGCTTCCATCGTAACCGACTTGAACCTTCGCGATGCCTGGCGGCATCTCCATCCGACCGCCAGGGCCTACTCTTGGCATTCGAATCGGGCCAACTCGCGACTGGACACGTTTTTCGTTTCTATCAGCGATTATTTCGTCCCGTCACGCGCCGATTTATTGCCATTGCGGCATATTTCGGATCATGACGCAGTCCTTCTGTCCGTCCGTGTTTCACCACCACGTCCGCGCGGTGCAAGTGTTTGGCGCCTAAACACCGCTATTCTACTCGAAGACGATCGCGAAGCTCACAAAACCGAGCTTCGACGTATCCTTGCCAAGGTCGATTCTGTTTCCGCCTGGGAAGTCGCCAAGCTTGAATGCGTGGGTTATTTTCGTCGTGTCGGGAAAGAACGCGGGACGAAACATCGACAAGAGACCGCATTCCTCAGATGGACGCTCCAGAAAGTTTCTCGGGTGACACCGGAAACCACCGAAACTGTCGCGGCCAAGGAGGAGATCCTGTCTCTTCTTCGCGCCGAATATCAATCGCAATTTCGCGACAAACAGATTCGCGCTTCGGCGACGATCTTAGCGGAAGAGGAAAATTTCAATTCTTCCTTCTATCGTAGAATGAAGGCCCCAAAACATCGTGTCGATATTACCTCGGTCACCACGGCAACCGGTATTTCGACCAATGAAAGAAAATTCGGTAATCGACGCAGACGCGTTCTTCGAGCGTCACACCGCCGCTTTACCGACTCTCACTGAAATCGACCGCGACTTTCTCGACCGTCCGATCGCGGAAGAAGAGTTAACTCGCGCGCTTCACCGCCTGAAAAACGGTAAAGCTCCCGGCCCAGACGGCTTACCCGCGGAGTTTTACTCGTTTATGTGGCCCGAATTACGTCCCATACTCACCAATGTTTTTAATGATTTCTTCGCCGGTTCGGACTTACCTGAATCGTTTAAGGATGGCAACGTAACGCTTCTCTGCAAGGACGAATCCCTGAAAGCGTCTCCCTCGGCTTGGCGACCTATCACGTTGATTAACAGCGATAGGAAGCTCTACGCGACGGTGTTGGACATCCGAGCTTCCAATGTTACTTCCACCATCATTGGACAAAACCAGACCTGTGGCGTCAGAGGCCGTCAACCTATTTATAACTTGGTGGCTCTCCGGGACATTCTTGAGGATTATCGAGAACGTCAGCAGGCGGGTTTTTTTACTAGCGGCTGACTTTGAAAAGGCTTTTGACCGCGTCGACCATTCTTACCTTTGGAAGGTCCTCGGCCATTTCGGTTTCGGCGTACGTTTTACGAACGCCATCAAGATTATGTATAGCGACACCGGGAGTAGGCTCGTCATTTCCGGTCATCTTAGTGCCTCATTTTCCATCGAGCGCGGCGTCCGTCAAGGATGTCCGCTGTCTCCAAGCCTGTTTTGTCTGTCGATCGAGCCTCTCCTGTTCGCCGTAAGTCACTCCGCTACCATCAGAGGTCTTCACTGCCCAGGAACTCCAGCGTCTTCTCAGGAAGTTTACGCGGCTCACGCGGACGAAGTTAACTTTCTCCAAGAGGACATTGCATCCGTCCGCCACACCCTGTCGCTACTCTGTGAGTTTTGCACGGTCTCTGGGGGGAAATTAAACACCTCCAAGACTCAACTCGCTCGAGTGGGTACCGTCGCTCTGGAGAAAGTACCAGCCTCACTTCCTATAAAGGAGACCCGCGATCCGATCAAGATCCTAGGCATTTTTTTCACGCCTTGCGGTGTGTCCTCCGACAACGACAAACATTTTATACAGAATTTCATGGACGCCCTTTCCTTATACCGAGAAAATCAATTCTGCTTCAGAACCCGAATCCAACTTGTGCAACAAATTGCCCTGCCCAAGTTAACTTACCCCGTCCCGTTAGTAACCTTTTCCGAGGAAGCTAAGACCACGATCACCCAGAGTATTTTCTCCTTCGTTTGGGGCACCAAACATGAGATGGTGTCCAGACGGACAATGCACCTCGACCCTAAAAACGGTGGCCTTGGCGTTCCCGATATCCACCGGGAAATAAGAGCGCTGACCTTCACCAGATACCAGTCTTGCCTGACCGCTACCGACCATCCAGTACGGGCGTCGATCTGTCACCATCTGTCGACGACCGCCAAGACACTTTTCGATATTCCTTGGACTTCAAGCGCTACTCACGCGGGCGAAGTCCACCCGACATACTTACCTTTGATGAACACTGCTACGCAACTCCGCACGACTAACCCAAAACTCGACCTACTTAGAGTGACCAACAAAGGCGTTAAGCAAACGCTCCGTACGCCTCACGTGCCAAGAATCATCCGCCTCCAGCCCCACGTTAACTGGGACGTGGCTTTCGGGCGTCTGTCAAACAAGGCCATCACGGGTTCGCGTCGAGACTTCACTTCTAAAGTGATACACGACGTTGTCCCGGTTCGCGACGTCCTATTCGTTCGCAATATGGTGACGACGCGCGCGTGTCCTTTCTGCGGCAAGTCAGAATCGCTCGCGCATATCCTGTACGAATGCGAAATTCCGACCTTGCTGAGGACTCGCGTTCGCCAGTTCCTCGGAGTGAACTACGTATCCCTCAACAGCGTTTGCCATCTCGCGCCGCTTCCCGTTCCCAAAGAAATAATTTACGTGACGCTCATTCTACTCACGGAAATAAACCTCCAGGTTTGGAAGGCTCGCAACCGCCTACTTTTCGAAAACAAACGAGACACGGCCATCGTGGTCATGCACCGTGTCCGAAACCTCCTCGCCGCGCGTGCCCGTGCGGACCGACTTCGGTTCACGAAAGAAAAATTCCGAGAACTGTGGTGCCACGACTTAAAGCCTTTCGTCACCGATAATGGCGGTGAAATTTCGTTGTTGTTTTAAAATTAACCATATTTTAAGACAATGAACATACCTGAAAATAGTATAACGTTTAAAACGTTATAAGAATACCTGTAAAAAAATGTTAAATTTACCTGGAAAATTCTAAACTTACCTGGAAAAATGTTAAACTTACCTGGAAAAATATTAAACCTACCTGAAAATATGCTACACTTACCTGACAAAAATGTTAAACTAACCTTACCTTAAAAAAATGTTACACTTATCTGGAAAAACTGTTAAACTTACCTGGAAAAAATGTTAAACTTACCTGGAAAAAATGTTAAACCCAGCTGAAAAATTTTAAACTTACCTGAAAAAATGTTAAACTCACCTGAACATTTTTTAAATTTAACTGAAAAATGTTAATCTTCCCTGACAAAAATGAAAATTTTGATAGTTAACTTTAATCTTACCTGAAAAATTTATATGAATAAATTTAAACTTATCTGAAAAAAAATGTTAAACTTCTACTCACCTGAAAACTAATACGTCAAAATTAAATTTACCTGGAATATTAAATGTTAAATTAACCTAGCCTGCATCTCAAACGATAAAATTAAACTACCCGTTTGAACCCCTTTTTTCAATTTCTGTCCAATTAATGTAAATACCTAATTAATGCGAATCAATTTCTGTCCATGATCTATTGAAAGATCTGTATCTGTATATATCTGTCCTTCATTAATAAACAATTTCAGTATCTGTTCTTATCAGCTTAATATCTGATACGGGTCCCATCGGGGCCCAAGATATTAAACTTATTTTTGGACGGCGGCGGAGAGGTCGGAGCTTGCTCCACCTCCGCCACGGGTTGGCCTGGTATTGCAGTTCTTCCAGGATCGGCCCACCTCGCTCAATGAATCTAAAATCAAACACCATTTATATATATATATATATATTCCTGACGTCATAAGAGGGAAAGTCGTCATTGGCTAGTAGATCATTTTGAAGATTCGGACGGATTTGTTTTGTAATTTTTACCTTAATTGTCGTACGTTACCAACGGTATGATTTTTTTAAGTCACTTTCGTTACTAACAGGAGACATGATTAGGAGTTCACAGCCGGCTGCTTTTCGACATTCGCGTTGGCAACACGTCTTCCCCTTTAAAAAAAATTACCCCCTCCCAAACCATGGTAACTCCGTTCTCGAAACGGACACCATATAAGTTATTTACATCGAGTTACCTAGCGAGGATTGCGGTACTATCGCTGTAGAAATAGGGGACTGTTAAAAGCGGGATGGTTTGGAAAAAACGAGTTTTTGTGTTGCTGATGCCGGGGCGCGTACTACGCGGCAACCACGGTCAATTCGTAGTGCCATATCTCATGACACTTCTCTACAGCTGTTCTGGTAAGCGTGCAGGAGGAAACTCCGTATGATCATGATCTTACTTTTTCTAATTATCGATTAAGCACGGTTCCATGTTGCCACTTATTAAAAAAAGACCCAGAGAAAACCGAAGATAAATTATCGCCTTGGCGAACTAGTTAGAAACAGCGTAAAAGGAAATATTTAAAAATACACAAATTTTATTAAAAAGACTCAAATACCGCGTTAATGGAAAAAAAGAGGGAGAGAGGAAGAGAGCAGCCACCGGCACGCCGTGTTCCCCGGTGGTCTCCCTCCCAAGAAATGACCCCACTCGACGCGGCTTACCGTCGTTGATGGGTCGAGAACCAATGTATTCCACGTGATATTACCGTTGACGGCTAAAAACGCTCGATGGCCGTCGATCTTTTTGTTTGAAATCAAGAAGTTGCCTTCTTTGGTCAGACGTGATGGTTATACATGCTGTCATCTCCAGCCACGAGCAATCTGCTTAAACATAATTATGAAATATATGAATGTTCAATCTCACTCTTATTCTTTTTCAACCACCAAAGCCCCCTTGGCCGGTGATCGCTTCTCGGCCTCTTGGCTAAGATCAAAGTGTAGTATCTGTTTTCAATAGTACTATACGGAGAAGTGTTTATACGCCTTTTGGCAAGTTTGTTACCTGCCTTGCTGCATGTTCCGTTCCTGTGCTGCTCCGTTCCGTTGCTGTTCCTGAAAAAAAAATACCTACCTGGGACCTACCTGACGCCGCTCCTTCTTGGAGCTCTACTCACCAATCTACACTCTCCTAGCCTGAAATGGCTACGGAGGAGAAGAAAAGATCGGCTCGCCTGGAAATCGACGCTGGCTTCCTGGACGTAGCTCGGACTATCTACGACCACCTTGGACCGAAGAGTATAGACACTCTCCAACCTATGGGTAAAGGAATTTACCTGATTACTTTCACGACCCAGGCCTTTCTCCAACAAGCACTTCCATGTGACGAACTGCAAACCAATGAAAAAAAATGGAAACTTACCTGTATCGATGACGACGGCATATGGATAACCATAAAGAACCTCCCCAAGTGGATCCAGTGGGATTCAGTTATAAGTACATTGCGCCAGTATGGTAATATAAAGTCCTATCATTTTGATGAATATCCGCAACTCAAAGGTGTCAAAAATGGAGACAGATCTGTCAAACTAATTATGACCAAACCCATACCTAATGTTATGTTTTTCGGGCGAATCCGCACCCTAGTATATTACAGAGGTGTTGTAAAAAGATGCTTCTTTTGCGACGAAATAGGCCACACGGCAACATCATGCGAAAGAAAGAAGGCATCACTAGAAGAAAAACAACCAGTCATACTTGAAGGCCAGGGTCCTTCTTCGGCCCAAGAGTCCGAGAACGTTCAGGCGATTAAAGCCAAAGACATCCCGCCCGCAACGGCGAATCCACCGAAAACCCTTGATTCCAGCCAAGCTGACCAAGAAGCAGCCGATCCCTCCGACCAATCCGAACAATCCGAAAATGAACCACTCAAGAGCGACACCGACACCGACACCGACACCAGTAAGGAGGGTACCAGCGCAACGACCGGCCAGAGGTGGGACCCAAAGACCTGGACTCAGGGAGACAACCCTGACCTAGAAAAGCTGACGCGAGCCGAACTCCAAATCCTTTCCAACCGCCTTGACAAAGAACCCGCCTCAGGAATCAGTTCCATTGATTTTTTCGTCGACGACCTCCAAGACCGAGTTAATGACATCCTCCGAAGCTACCCTAAACGAAAGCACAGCACAACTCTTAAAAAGAAAACCAAAAAAGGAAAATCTACCCAGTGAAATTCAATTTTTAAACTTTTTGTTATTCTTTTAGACCATTAACTAATATGTTTTTAATCTTTTGCAAAAGAAAATTACGACCTGCTCTAACTTAATTTAATTTAACAAGCAGGAAAAATTGACAAGGGTACTGTACCAAATTTGATTTATTAATAAACAAATTCAGTATCTGTTCTTATCCGCGGAGAGAACAGACGTGCGTCCGCATCGCTCCGTCGACGCGGTTCACTCTCTCGTCTCGCGCGTAGCTGCCTTTTTCATGGCGGCTGCCGTGTCTCGTTTACCGGCGCCGGCTGCTAAGCCTAGTTTCGTTTTTTTTCGTTTTGAGTGCTACTAAGTTACGGCTTTTTAGGAAGTTAGAAAACGGTAAGGCCCTTCGGGGTAATTTTTTCATTCCTTATTTGTGTCTGTCATTATGGCAGCGCAAATTAAGTTGCGCACTGCGCGGTTAGAAGCAGATTCTGCTATTGAGTATGTCGATGTAGCCAGGGCGGTTTACAACCAAGCTGGAGCCAAAGCTATCGACCCTTGGGAAGTGGGGTCTTTATGATCACGTATCTGTCTCAAGTAATCTTTGACAAGTTTATGGAGAGTCCTTGCCTCAATGTAAAAGGCAAAAATTACGAGCTGCTCGGACCCGATGGGAACTATCGTTGGATAACGATTAGGAATATGCCGACCTGGATTCAACCGGATGCCGTCATAACCGCTTTGAAGGAGTATGGTGACGTATCCAAACATGAACACGAACTCTACGATCCTAAAAAAGACAAAGAGTTGAAGGGAATTCGCAATGGGAATCGACGGGTTAGGAACCGTATGAAGAAACCCGTGCCGAATATCTGGCGTTTTGCACGTCAGAATTATTTGGTTACGTACGCCGGTGTCGCCCAACAATGCTTTGGATGCAAAGGCTTAGGTCACAACAGGGCGCAGTGCCCGGAGAAGAGGCGTGAAGGCGGGAAAATCAGAGGCGCGCTGGTGGAGGGAGAATCCGGAGCCGAGGCGCCGGAGGGAAAGTCCGTTACCGATGCGAAGGAGAGAGAGCCGTCGTCCGAGAACGGGCTTATTGTTCGCGAGAACGTAAGCGCCGATGCGATTGCGGCGGAAACAAAGGAGGTTATTTCCGTAGAAATGGACGCCGCTAAAGAGCAACAAGGTGACGGGGCAGTGGATTTATTCGACGCCATTGTCCAGGCATGCGGTGATAGTTCCTCGACGTTTATAAAGCCTCCTACAGAAACATACTTACGAACCAACTTCCGCAAAATATTCCAGCAACTCCAACTTCGGTCTTTAACAAGTTTACGCCTTTAAAAAGGCATAAACAAGTGTCGCCACTCAACGTCTCACAAACGTCGCCAAAGAAGTTGTGCACCAACAACGATAGTGACTCCGACGGTGATATACGTTTTATATGTTTTTCTTATTTGTTTACTTTTAATTAGCTTAATTTTAATAGTTTCCCCCATTTTTAAGTTAACGTTTCTATTTCTAGTATCTTTCTGCCCCCTTTATTTTTTAATGTCCAATTTTAAGTTTAATTTTTCAACTTTTAATGTTAATGGTCTCCGGGACCTTAATAAGCGCAACGATGTCGCGGCTGTTTTTAACGGCACCGATGCCGATGTTTTGTGTCTCCAAGAGACTCACTTGCTCGCAAGCGACGATTGGGACGCTATCAGGAGAACGTTTTTGACTGATAACTTCATTTTCAGTCAAGGTACAGCCAACTCTCGTGGTACCGCGATTGTGATAAAAAATAACTTTAACGACAACATCAAGAGCTTCCGGACTGATGACGATGGGAGGCTCGTGAGTTTAGATATTGTAACTTCGGGCAATCGCGTACGCGTCATTTCCGCCTACGCGCCATGTATTCCTCAAAAGCGTAAGTTGTTTTTCAGAGACTTGTATAAATTTTTGGTTGGTCCTTTCGACCACTTAATCTTGGCGGGGGACTTTAATTGTATTCTGGACCCTACTTTAGACCGCGAAGGCGCGCCCGTCCACTCTGACAATAGCGTGGCTGAGCTAAATTCGTTTCTAGTTAGCCTAGGCTTAATCGACTCCTGGCGCGCGCTGTATCCTAGTGTTTCGGGGTTCACTTGGGAGTCGAGGAATGTTAAAAGCGTACTAGATCACATATTTGTTTCCGACGAACCGGGTGTCCAATTGCTGTCGGCCGACGTTATCCCGCTCGGTTCGAGTGGCAAGAGGTTATCCGACCACAATTTACTATCTGTGGAGGTAAGCTTCCGTGCGCATTTTGCCCGTGGTAGGGGCGTCTGGCGCCTTAACGACACCCTACTCAGCCCCGAATCCCAGGACGACACTGCCATTGCGGACGAAATCACGTCCGGCTTGGACTTTGTCCGGGGGGTTGCCGATTGGGACCTTTTTAAGACCCGGGTCACTAACTTCCTGCGACAAAGAGGGAGAGACAGGTCTGCGAGAGAGCGGAAAGAGGCGGCTTTCTTGAGGTGGGCGCTGGCTAAGTTAGACCGGTCCGGCGCGAAAACGGTCGAAACGGTTAGCGCCGAAGAGGACCTTAAAAACAGGCTTCACGAAAAGTACCTGCAAAAATATAAACACACGGTTAATAGTCATAATGCGGACACTCTTACCGGTGAAGAAGAATTTTCAGCGTCGTTTTACGCGAAAATTAAGGGGGAGCGTAAGAAAGATCAAATTTCGACCCTTTACTCGAATGGCGACATACTCACGACGCCAGCCGCAATCGAGCAGGCCTTCGTGAACTATTACCGCTCTCTGTACAAGAAGGCCAAAGTCGAAGACTTTGTTGCCCCGGCTTCGCTTCCGATTTTGTCGGAGGCCGAATGTCGCGACTTAGAGGACGAGATCTCCGAGCCTGAATTATTCAGGGCTCTGAAGTCTCTGAAAGACAACAAAGCCCCCGGCCCCGACGGCCTTACAACGGCTTTCTACAAGAAATATTGGTACCTCATAGGTCCGGTGATAACCCGATTAATTAATCTAGCTTTGCATAGTGGGAATCTCCCGGATTCCATGAACACGGGCTATATTACGCTGATTTGCAAGGACTCTACTCAAAGAGATTTCGTCGAGTTTTGGAGACCCATTACACTCTTAAATCTTGACCGGCGCTTGCTCGCGAAAGCCATCGTGAACCGCGTGAGACCCGTCACTGAGTCCTTAATCGGCCAGGGTCAGTCTTGCGGGGTCCCCGGTAGAGTTCCGATGCAAAATTTATTAGCCCTTAGAGATACAATCGAACGCGCGAATCACTGCAATCAAGCTGCGTACCTGTTGTCCATAGATTTCAATAAGGCCTTCGACCGCCTTGACCACAGTTTTATGTTTAATGTCCTTAGAGGGTTCGGCTTCGGTGCGAATTTTTTATCGATAATTCAAACAATGTATCGTCATAACACTAGTTCGATCTTGGTCAATAATAGCTTGTCCAAACCGTTCTGCGTCGAGAGGGGCGTGAGACAGGGGTTCCCACTGTCGCCGGTCCTCTTCTGCCTTAGCGTAGAGGTTATGTTGCGCGCTGTCCGTCAGAACCCGGACATTCGTGGTTTGCCTTGCCCCGGGGCCGCTGCTGACCAGCCACTAGACTACCTCGCGCACGCCGATGACGTCAACTCATTGGCGCCTGACCTCGAATCCGTCACTGTAACCCTCAAAGAGGTGAAAACCTTCTGCCACCAATCCGGTAGTTTACTGAACGAGCATAAGACCAAAATTATTAGTTTAGGAAAGGGACATTGCGAAATTTTAAAGGACGACCTGAAGATTCCGTTCTCGGACGGTGGGGTCAAGATCCTCGGCATTAATTTCAATTCCGGGGGCGTTGACCCGACAGACGAGCGTCGGTTTCCTGACAAATTTTTGAACACCATCGAGTCCTGGAAGGAACGAAATATTTCCCTCGCGGGCAAAGTGCAGTTACTTCGGCAAGAGGCGCTGCCGCGGTTGACTTACCCTGCTCCGTTGGTGGTCTTCTCGTCGGATACCCTCGTGACCCTAGAGAAAGCCATGTACAATTTCATCTGGAAGGGAAAAACAGAATTAGTCTCTAGAAAAACCTTGCGCTTACCTGTTCTCGATGGCGGCCTCGCTGTTCCCGATCTGTCGGTGGCGATTGACTCTCTCCGAATGTCGTGTGTCCTCGGCACTCTGAAAAACGCAACGCCTCTGGCATATAATTGCATAGCGTATCACCTCTCTACCAGTATTAAAACGATATTTGGTCTAGAATGGAATACAACTTGTTCGCATTCAGGAAATATCGGTCTAAATTACGCCGATATTCGTGAAAACGCGATATTACTCACGAAATCATTGAAAAACGACGAAAATATATTAGATCTGACTAACGCTAGAATTTACTCCAAATTGTCCGAGAAATACATCCCTCGTATCGTCAAATTAAAACCAGAAATAAATTGGCCGCTTGTTTTTAAACGAACGGGGTCCAGATCAATTGAAGGCGCCAAACGCGACTTCTAGTTCAAAGTCACGCATGACGTCTTGCCGGTACGCGACACTTTGTACGACCGCGACATGTGCCAAACTCGCAGCTGCGCATTTTGCACGGCTAACGGGGCCACGGTGCATTTGCTATACGAATGTCAGCATGCCAAACTCCTGTGGAATAGTGTAAGGGCTTTTTTCGGAGTAAAGTACATTTCGGTGAAAACCGTCCTGTACCACGCTCCCCTGCCCGTCGCTTTAACGTTGACGTACGTCTTTCAATTGTTCCTATGCGAAGTGAAATACCACATCTGGAAAGCCCGAAATAATAAAGTTTTCGAGAAAACTTACGTACCTTAACTAGTTCGAACCAAAGCGACACTACGACTCGAATATTTTTTACCATGTTAATGCGTTTTCAATTGTGAAATGTACCTAAAAAAATACCTGAAAATTAAAAATTATCATTAGAATACTTATGTACCTGTAATTAAAACTTTAACCACACTTACCTGAAATGCAAATGTACCTGAGAATGCAAAAAATTAGATTACCTCACTTACTTACCTGCAAAGTTAAAATTAGTTGCCCATTTTTTTGTATAGCATAGCTTTAAAAGAATACTCTTGCACCTGTTATTTAATTTCGAATGACTTGCCTAACAGTCTTTTAGCGTGTCTTCAATACACAATTTTGAATAAATGAACACAACTATAACAAATTTGAACAATTACTGATTATTAACTTTTTACGTTTTTAAAATTTTGGATTTTGAAATTCTTAATGACATGTGATTTTATGTAAAAATGTTTTTCTTAATAAACAAATTTAAGTATCTGTTCTTATCGCGAACAAAATGACAAAATTGTAAAAATGTAAAAAAACGAAGCTTTTAATAAACAATTAAAAGTATCTGTTCTGATCCTCGGAGGGAGCAGACGTGCGTCCGCATCGCTCCGTCGACGCGGTTTTCTCGCTCGCCTCGCGCGTCGTTGCCTTTCTAAAGGCGGCGGCCGTGTCTCGTTTTCCCGGTTTTTGGTCTTAAGCCTAGTTTCCCTCCGCGCTCGCGTGTTACTCTAGCTTCTGTTTTATTTGTAGTTTTAAACCCTTTCGGGTAGTTTTTTTTTCGTTTCTCAAGACAAAGCCAGCAATGGCTTCGTCTGAGAAAGCTCGTACTGCCCGGTTGAAGGCCGATCCCTCGGTATCCTACCTGGACGTCGCGAAAGCTGTGCATCAGCAAGCAGGGCCTAAAGCCATCGATACTCTACAGCCCTTGGCCGGCGGAGTATTTCTGATTACGTTCGTTACGCAACTGATCTTCGACCAATTCATGGACAGTAACTGCCTAAAGATAAAAGGTAAAGGATACGAGCTGCAAGGCATCGATTCCAACCATAAATAGATAACTATAAGAAATATACCGAAATGGATTCAACCCGAGACGGTGATGACGGCACTCCGCGAATACGGAGAAGTCAGTAAGCACGAATTTGAAACATTTAAAGACGTGGAGCTTGCCGGTGTACGCAACGGCAACCGAAGAATCAAAATCAAAATGTCAAATCCAGTGCCCAATATCTGGCGTTTTAACAGGAATAACTATTTGGTGGTTTATTCCGGGGTCAAGCAACTTTGTTTCGGCTGTAAAGAGGCCAATCATAACAGAGCTGATTGCCCAAAACGTAAACTTCCCGTAACTCACGCCAACGGCGAGGTTACGAAGCAGCCGTCGGCATCGGCCGGCGAATCCGCGCCGGAAGAGGAGGACACCTTGGCAAAGGCGGTGGAAGGAGAAGTCGCCCGCGAATTCGCGCGGGAATCTGTAGAAAACGCGGGAGAAATCCCCCAAACGCCCGAGGGGGAGATTGCATCATCCGAAGAGGAGGACGGTTTCGTCTCGCCTACTGCTACGTCACCAGCATCTACGTCAGCCGCGAGTGTCAGCGCTACGTTCTCTTATCTCGCCGCTCTCACAAACAAGTTGCAACATCAGAGACACATCCCAGTCACCCCCATTCCTACCCATAACAAATTCACTGTTTTGTCACCTACCAAGCGAGGAAAAAGTAACTCTCCTCTTTCTAACGATCCTGAACCTAAAAAACACCGCTCGATGTCGTCTTCGTCATCAAGTAGAACCACCAAGTTTTAAGTGCTGACTACTTATAGTTAAGTTTGCAATTTTTTACCGTTAGTATAATTTCTAGTAATTCTTAATATATTTTTAAAAGTATTTATATTAATTGTAGTATTAGTGCCTTTATACTTAACTTTAATGTCCCTTTATAATTTTACTTGCGCAACTCTAAATGTCAATGGTCTGAAAAGTGTCGCGAAACAACGCGAAGTTGCCGCTTTGTTTTTAGCAACCAATCTAGACGTTCTGTTGTTGCAGGAAACGCATTGGCGCGAGGTCGACAACTGGTATGCTATTCGTAAGGTCTTCCCTGATATTTATATTTTATATAGTAGCGCGCAGTCGGCCAACTCCACTGGCACGGCTATTTTATTAAAAAGCAAATTTAAATCTTCCATTCGCGGTCTATGGACTGACAACGAAGGAAGAGTTACTAGCGTTAATCTAGACGTTAATAATTTTAAGTTTAGAGTGTTGTCGGTCTACGCGCCATGCGTTCCGAAAGCCAGACGTTTATTTTTCGCTAATTTATACGAATTTTTCGATTGTCATTATGACCACTTAATTGTTGGAGGAGATTTCAACTTTGTTTTAGACCCCGACTTAGACCGGGTAGGTGAAGGCGTTACTAACGACAACAGTGTTACGGAACTTAAACGAACTTTGTCGGACTTGGACTTGGTAGACGTTTGGCGTTCGCGTCATCCTACTACGAAAACTTATACTTGGCACCATACCGCGTTTCATTCGCGTCTCGATGCCATCTACATTTCTAACGATAACGTGTTTAGAATTGTTAAATCCGACATTACGGGGGTATACAAATCCATTAGTCTATGTCGGTAGTAAAGATGTTAACATCTCCGACCATGATATGGTTTGGGCGCATTTGTCGTTAGGCGATAAACAACCGCGAGGTCCCGGTGTTTGGAAATTAAATCCGTCTGTCCTAGTAAATAACGAGCCTTTACGCGAACGCGTTACCGCGATCATCGCCGAGGTTTCGTCGGTTTCGGATTGGTTTCGTGCCAAAAACACTTTGAAAGACATACTGATTTGCGATAGTTCAAGGCACGCCGCGGAAAAACGCAAACATGTCATATTCCTTCGCTGGGCTCTCCAGAAGGTCAGCCGGGTTAAACGCCCGAACCTAGCAACCACCGCCGCCGTTGAAGAAGTGAAGTCGCTTCTCCAGATACAATACCGTCACCAGTATGAAGAGCGCCTGGACGAAGCCACGGCTTCAGCGCTCGAGGGAGAAGAAACCTTCTCGTCGGAATTCTACCGAAGATACAAAAAGAAACGCCACCACACTCAAATAACGGCCGCTGTTGGCCCGAATGGTCGTACTACTGACATCAAAGAAGTACGCGAAACGTTCGTGAATTTCTATTCAGAGCTGTATAATTCCGACAAGCCAAACGGGGATTTTTTAAACTCCGGTGCAGTCACGCTCCCGACACTGGACGATGTCTCTCGTGACACTCTCGTGTCAAGGGTCACAGAAGCTGAATTAAAATTCGCCCTTGGCATCATGAAAGGGGGCAAAGCCCCTGGTCCGGACGGCCTTACCCTCGAGTTTTACAAATTCGTGTGGAACAGCGTCAGTCCCATTTTAGTCAAGGTGTTTAATTCCATGCTCGACGAGGGTACAATGCCGGTTTCTTTCAACGATGGCGTTGTTACTTTACTATGCAAAGATGAGTTCACCAAAGACAGTCCATCGTCCTGGCGCTCCATATCGCTTTTAAACTTCGATCGCAAATTACTAGCCAAGGTTTTGGAACTTCGTATTTCCAGTGTCGCGTCCCCTTTAATCGGAGAGACGCAAACCTGTGGAGTAAAGGGTCGACAACCCATCTACAATTTAGTTCTACTGCGAGACATCCTGGCCCGGTACGCAGACCGTCATCAATCTGGGTTTCTCTTGGCCATCGATTTCGAAAAAGCTTTCGACCGCGTCGATCATCGCTTCTTGTTTAACGTCCTGTCGAAATTTGGCTTCGGCGAACAGTTCGTCTCGTGGATTCGTCTCTTGTACCTGAAAAATGAAAGCAAATTATTATTAAATAACGAACTTACCTCACCTTTTAGAATCCAGCGCGGCGTCCGACAGGGCTGCCCTCTGAGTCCAGTCCTGTTTTGTCTCGCCCTCGAACCTCTGCTCCGTAGTGTTGGTCAATCGCCATTTGTCAAGGGCCTTCAATGTCCGGGGAAACCTGTTCATGAATCCGAAACCGTCTACGCCGCCCATATGGACGATGTCAATTTTTTATTAGAAGATGGCGCTTCGGTAGCGGAGACTCTTCGTTTACTCGAAGGGTACGGCAAAGAAGCGGGCAGTAAACTGAATATAAACAAGACCAAGATCATATCCATTGGTGCTGGACGTGAAGCCGAGCTTCCACGCTCGGTCCGCTTCCGGTTATCCGACGGCGCACTCAGAATTCTCGGTATCGATTTCCAAAAAGACGGAATATCACCCACTTCAAGTTCTCGATTCCTGGAAAAATTCACAGATTCATTCGGCGAATGGGAGAACATGGAAATATCCATGCGCGCCAAGGTGCAACTCGTCAAACAAATCGCTTAACCGCGTCTTACTTACGGCGCTCCGGTGGTGTCCTTTAGCAAGGCCCAAATCGAAAAGGTCACTAAACGCATTTTCACGTTTCTCTGGGGAGGAAATTACGAACCGATCGCGAGAACCACGATGCACCTTAAAAAGCATGAAGGCGGCTTAGACGTCCCTGACGTCAACACCGTATTGAAAGCATTCGAGGTTTCCAGATATCTTTCTTGCCTCAAATCTGAAAACCACC
Source organism: Leiobunum rupestre (assembly GCF_980474605.1). Lineage (NCBI taxonomy): Eukaryota > Metazoa > Arthropoda > Arachnida > Opiliones > Sclerosomatidae > Leiobunum > Leiobunum rupestre. The sequence goes on along the minus strand of NC_143392.1, from coordinate 54,568,265 downwards.
CAGTACGAGACTCGGTCATTTTCGGGCTCTCGTCGACATGTACGACGTTGCTGGGCCTGCCATGGGACCGTGCAAAACTGCACGCCGGTGACGTGCTTCCGCATTACCAGCACCTAAAATCAATACTAACCGTTATCAAAGCACACGAACCCGACCTCGACTTTACAACGAAAACAAACGCCTACTTCCTGGAATCCCTTCGCAGCAAAGGACGTCCTAGGATTGTAGCGCTGCAGCCAGCCGTCAATTGGGACGTTGCATTCAAGAGAACCTCCGCTTCCTTCCTCGAAGGACGACGCAGGGACTTACTTTTCAAGATCGCCCACAACGCTTTACCGACGAGAGATGTTCTATACACCCGAAGCATGGCGACGACCCGCCAATGCGCGACATGCGGCGCCATAGAAACCCAAACGCACCTCTTCTACGAGTGCGACAACGCCAAACTTCTCCGCAACCACGTCCGCCAATTTTTGGGAGCTCGCTTCCTGAATTGGTCGACCATCATGCACTTAACGCCACTTCCGGTCCCGAAGGAAGCGTTGTACACGACGGTAATCATCTTAGCGGAAGTTGTCTTCCAACTCTGGAAAGCGCGCAACCGCGCCTTATATGAAAATAAAAAAGACGTCGCGAAAGTTATTCTCGCGCGGGTTCGACACAACGTCCTGTATCGCGCGAAATTAGACTTGCGCCGTCTCGACATAGAAATCTTCAAAGCTCGCTGGTGTGCCATACCAACTCCGGTCATAGAAATTGTAAATGGTGACCTTAACTTACTATTGTGAAAAGATCTCAAGCTAACCCCGTGATAAACAACTAGTCTTTTACAAACCAACATGTAATATAAAGTCCCAAAGTACAAATAAGACTGATGAAACTGTGATATATCTAATACTGTAATTACGTAAAAACACTATAGCACAAAATTCAAAATCAATCCTTTAAAAGGAACGAATTTGAAGTACAAATTTGTTAAATAAAACGTAGTCATAAGTAAATAAATAAAGGGTATACTTACCTTTTAACGTAAAATCCCTACTGTTTTTACCACACGGAGTCAAGGATGGAATTACCCGTCCTGAAAAAAGAAACATTATAACTTACCTCTAATTGGAAAGAAAACCGAATCCTAAACAACCTGAAAAAAAAAATTATTACAATAACAGTACTAAACTTGTTAACTTCGCGTCAATCAATACGAAAATTTCAATTTAACTGACTTAAACTAGTAAATAATGTACACATGCAAAAACAAACTTACCTCTAAATAGCATGAATTTGGCGATTTAAAGTTATAAAAAAACGTTCACATAAGTTAATAAAATAAAAAGTACGCATTGCGATTTCAAATAACTGACAGAATTACCTGTCCGATATTTTGTTATTCTGTAATACCAAATATGTATTTTGATCATTTTTTTTAATTTTTCTATTGTAATTCAAAGAATTTATAATAAAATATTTTAGTATCTGTTCTTATCAGCTTAATATCTGATACGGGTCCCATCGGGGCCCAAGATATTAAACTTATTGTTTGACGGCGGCGGAGAGGTCGGTATTGCAGTTCTTCCAGGATAGGCCCACCTCGCTCAATGAATCTAAAATCAAAACCATATATATATATATATATATATATATATATATATATATATATATATATATATATATATTCCTAACGTCATAAGAGGGAAAGTCGTCATTGGCTAGTAGATCATTTTGAAGATTCGGACGGATTTGTTTTGTAATTTTTTACCTTAATTGTCGTACGTTACCAACGGTATGATTTTTTTAAGTCACTTTCGTTACTAACAGGAGACATGATTAGGAGTTCACAGCCGGCCGCTTTTCGACATTCGCGTTGGCAACACGTCTTCCACTTTAAAAAAGTACCCCCTCCCAAACCACGGTAACTCCGTTCTCAAAACGGACACCATATAAGTTATTTACATCGAGTTACCTAGCGAGGATTGCGGTACTATCGCTGTAGAAATAGGGGACTGTTAAAAGCGGGATGGTTTGGAAAAAACGAGTTTTTGTGTTGCTGATGCCGGGGCGCGTACTACGCGGCAACCACGGTCCATTCGTAGTGCCATATCTCATGACATTTCTCTACAGCTGTTCTGGTAAGCGTGCAGGAGGAAACTCCGTATGATCAAGATTTTCCTTTTTCTAATTATCGATTAAGCACGGTTCCATGTTGCCACTTATTAAAAAAAAGACCCAGAGAAAACCGAAGATAAATTATCGCCTTGGTGAACTAGTTAGAAACAGCGTAAAAGAAAATATTTAAAAATACACAAATTTTATTAAAAAGACTCAAATACCCCGTTAATGAAAAAAAAAGAGGTAGAGAGGAAGAGAGCAGCCACCGGCACGCCGTGTTCCCCGGTGGTCTCCCTCCCAAGAAATGACCCCACTTACCGTCGTTGATGGGTCGAGAACCAATGTATTCCGCGTGATATTACCGTTGACGGCTGAAAACGCTCGATGGCCGTCGATCTTTTTGTTTGAAATCAAGAAGTTGCCTTCTTTGGTCAGACGTGATGGTTATATACGCTGTCATCTCCAGCCACAAGCAATCTGCTTAAACATAATTATGAAATATATGAATACTCAATCTCACTCTTTTTCTTTTTCAACCACCAAAGCCCCCTTTGCCAGTTATCGCTTCTCGGCCTTTTCGCTAAGATCAAAGTGTAGTATCTGTTTTCAATAGTACTATACGAAGATCTTAGTCGGGGGGCGAGAAGTGTTTTACGCCTTTTAGGCGAGTTTTGCCTGCATACCTGCATGATCTGTTCCGGCGCTGATCCGTTCCGCTGCTGCCTGGAAAAAATACCTACCTGGTACCCACCTGACGCTCCTGCTGACCTGCTCCACTGACGCCGCTCCAGCTCGGAGCTTCTCTCTACTGACGGCATCCTCCTAGCCTCCATGGCTACGGAGGAAAAGAAACGCACAGCTCGGCTGGAAGTCGACGCTGGTTTCATGGACGTCGCTCATACCGTCTATGACCTTCTAGGACCCAAGAGTATAGACACTCTTCAACCAATGGGTAAAGGAATCTACTTGCTAACGTTCACGACCCTGGCCTTCCTCCAACAAGCACTTTCATGTGACGATCTGAAAACAAACGACAAAAAATGGAAACTTACCTGTGTAGAAGACGATGGAATATGGCTAACGATCAAGAATTTGCCCAAGTGGATCCAATGGGATTCAGTCATAAGTAATCTGCGACAATACGGTAATATAAAAAGCTACCACTACGATGAATATCCCCAATTGAAAGGTGTCAAAAATGGTGACCGATCCGTTAAAATTATAATGACTTAACCCGCGCCTTAGTGTACTACAGAGGTGTAGAAAAAAAATGCTTTTTTTGTGACGAGGTAGGTCACACTGCTTCTTCATGCGAAAAGAAGAAAGCCACACTAGAAGACAGAAGGCCAGGGTCGTTCTGGTAACGAAACTGAGAAGAATCCAGGGACTGAAACTAAAGATGACCAGAACACATTGCCGAATCCACCGACAGCCACTGTTTTCAGCCAAGCAGACGACTCCAAAACCTCTGAAGAAAGCTGGTCCTTGACTTCACCAGTTACCTCCCCGAAAACCGTAATATCTCCAGCCGAAACCAAGCGATACGCCGAAGCTTTGAAACATCCGCCACCACATACCTGGACGAAAGTTGCGAGACCCGACCTTACAAAACTTTCCAGAACGGATCTTCAAATCCTCCACAAGCGTGTTGCAATGGAACCTTCCTCACATTGCAACCGGATGAATGAAAGCATCGACAGTTTCCAAGAGGAGATTGAAGAGCTCCTCAACAGCTACTCCAAACGTAGAAGAAGCACCACTCCCGTAAAAACATCAAAAAAAGGGAAACCTTCTCGGTAAAATTTAATTTTAAATTTTAAACTTTAACTTTACTTATTTTAGGCGCGACATTGTTTACTCAACCCGTAATGTTTTTTTAACCTAAAAAAATGGAAATAAATTAATTATATACCTAGGATCTATAACAAAAAAAGTATACTAACCTTGCTTGATTATGAACGTGGACACCCCTAGAAAGTTTAAATATTAATACTTATGTAAATACTTGTTTTTTTAGGTTTATCCGACTTGTTCGCGATAATTTAATTAATTAAAACGCGAACAAATATAACAAATGTACAAATGTAAATATGTAAAATCAAACGAAGCTTTTAATAAACAATTAAAAGTATCTGTTCTTATCAGCTTAATATCTGATACGGGTCCCATCGGGGCCCAAGATATTAAACTTATTTTTTGACGGCGGCGGAGAGGTCGGAGTGTAGTATCTGTTCTTAGCCAAAAGGCCGAGAAGCGATAACCGGCAAAGGGGGCTTTGGTGGTTGAAAAAGAAAAAGAGTGAGATTGAGTATTCATATATTTCATAATTATGTTTAAGCAGATTGCTCGTGGCTGGAGATGACAGCGTGTATAACCATCACGTCTGACCAAAGAAGGCAACTTCTTGATTTCAAACAAAAAGATCGACGGCCATCGAGCGTTTTCAGCCGTCAACGGTAATATCACGCGGAATACATTGGTTCTCGACCCATCAACGACGCTAAGCCGCGTCGAGTGGGGTCATTTCTTGGGAGGGAGACCACCGGGGAACACGGCGTGCCGGTGGCTGCTCTCTTCCTCTCTCCCTCTTTTTTTCCATTAACGCGGTATTTGAGTCTTTTTAATAAAATTTGTGTATTTTTAAATATTTTCTTTTGCGCTGTTTCTAACTAGTTCGCCAAGGCGATAATTTATCTTCGGTTTTCTCTGGGTCTTTTTTTTAATAAGTGGCAACATGGAACCGTGCTTAATAAATAATTAGAAAAAATAAAATCTTGATCATACGGAGTTTCCTCCTGCACGCTTACCAGAACAGCTGTAGATAAGTGTCATGAGATATGGCACTACGAATGGACCGTGGTTGCCGCGTAGTACGCGCCCCGGCATCAGCAACAAAAAAACTCGTTTTTTCCAAACCATCCCGCTTTTAACAGTCCCCTATTTCTACAGCGATAGTACCGCAATCCTCGCTAGGTAACTCGATGTAAATAACTTATATGGTGTCCGTTTTGAGAACGGAGTTACCATGGTTTGGGAGGGGGTATTTTTTTAAAGGGGAAGACGTGTTGCCAACGCGAATGTCGAAAAGCGGCCGGCTGTGAACTCCTAATCATGTCTCCTGTTAGTAACGAAAGTGAATTTCTACGCCAATCTATACAGCGCCGAGCAGTTAACGGGCGATTTCTTGGATTCGGAGGCGGTAATCCTCCCGTCTTTACAAAAAGGTGACCGTGACACTCTAACCTCTCGAATCACGGAAGCCGAGCTGACCAAAGCTCTGGGACATATGAAGGGTGGCAAAGCCCCGGGTCCAGATGGATTGACCCTTGAACTTTACAAATACGTGTGGGAAAGCGTCCGACCGATTCTGGTCAAAGTCTTTAATACCATGCTGGACGAAGACTCCATGCCAGCTTCCTTTAACAATGGAGTAGTCACTCTACTTTGCAAGAACGTCCAGTCCAAAGACAACCCTGCGTCTTGGCGGTCCATCACACTCCTGAACTTTGATAGGAAACTTTTGGCGAAAGTTCTCGAGCTACGTATTTCCGGAGTTGCGGGCTCTTTGATCGGAGAGTCGCAAACTTGCGGCGTCAGAGGGAGACAACCACTCTTCAACTTAGTGTTGCTCCGTGACGTTTTGGCCTCTTACACCGATCGTCAACAAACAGGCTTTCTCCTATCCATTGATTTTGAGAAAGCTTTCGACCGCGTCGACCACAGTTTTTTATTCAAGGTATTGAGCAAATTTGAATTCGGGCAACAGTTCGTGTCCTGGATCCGCCTTCTATATCTGGAAAATAGAAGTATTTTATTAATAAATAACGAACCTACCTCGCCGTTCAACGTCTGTCGCGGGGTCAGGCAGGGCTGCCCTCTTTCTCCGGTCCTGTTTTGCCTTGCCCTAGAACCTTTACTTAGAAGCGTCATACAGTCACCCGCAATACGTAGCCTACATTGCCAGGGAAAACCCCACGATCAGTCCCGATTGGCTTACGCGGCCCACATGGAGGACGTCAATTTCGTACTAGAAGACGTCGCTTCAGTCAGCGAAACACTACGCCTGCTGGAGGAATACGGAAGCGAAGCTGGGAGTAAACTTAATTTGGCCAAATCCATGTTAAAGTTAGTTGGAGCCGGACGCGCTGAAGAGATTCCCCGCGCTTTTCCACTGCGTATCACTCAATAACCCGTTATAATTCTCGGAATTCTATTCCAGAACGACGGCGGAGCACCAAGATCAAGCGTACACTTAGTCCAAAGGTTCCGAGATTCATTTGAAGATTGGAAAGATAATAATCTATCTATGCGCGCCAAGGCCCAACTAATCAAACAGATTGCGCTTCCCCGATTAACATACGGGGTTCCAATCGTGTCATTTTCCAAAGAAGAATTGGCACAAGTCACGAAGTCAATTTTTGCCTTCATCTGGGACGTAAACTATGAAACGGTTGCCCGCCCCACGATGACCTTAAGGAAACACGAAGGGGGATTAGGCATCCCAGATGTCAAGGTTTTAGTCCAGGCACTCGAGACGTCAAGGTATATGGCGTGCTTACGTGTCGAAAGTCATCCTGTCAACGACTCAGTTGTTTACAACCTGTCGTCGACGTCAAAATCAGTATTTGGGCTTCCTTGGGACCCAAAAAAACCACACGCCGGCAACGTACACCCGCACTACATCAATTTTAAAGATACGGTTTCTACTTTCAAAGCCATAGACCCCGGGGCAGTTCTTAAGAACAAAAGCAACGCGTATTTCGAGGAAGTGCTTCGCAAAAAGACGCGTCCCAGAATACTCGCGCTTCAGCCCACGGTCAACTGGGAAGTTTCTTTCAAAAGAACGTCAGCGAAGTGTTTGGAAGGACGCCGAAGTGACATGCTCTTCAAGATAACTCACGACGCGCTCCCGACAAGAGACGCGCTGTACACGCGAAACATGGTGACCACGAGAAAGTGCGCGTACTGTGGCGCGAACGAAAACCAAATCCACATATTTTACGAGTGCGATAACGCGAAACTAGTCCGTAACCACGTTCGTCTGTTTCTCGGGGCACGATTCCTGTCGTGGGAATCAATGCTTCATTTAACCCCGCTACCAGTTCCCAGGGATATGATGTTTTCAACCATTATCATCCTTGGTGAAGTACTTTTCCAACTCTGGAAAGCGAGGAACCGCGCGGTTTTCGATAACAAACGAGATAGCGCCACGGTTATTTTAGCACGCGTTCGCCACAATGTTCTCCATCGTGCGCGATTAGACCATCGTCGTTTCAATCCTGATTTATTTAAAGTTCGCTGGTGCAGCCCACCATGTCCGGTAGTAGAAATGACAAATGGAGAGTTAACACTCTTATTTTAAGGAAGTCTTAGTCACACATACTAGTCCATTTAATCTAAGTCACTAAAAGTACAAATTTTAACCTAAAGTCTTAAGAATATTTACCTTCTGGAAATAAAAATGTTATTTTAAAAATAAAATATTAGTTCCTAAACTTAAAAGTTCACTTACCTTGAACAGTGAACTGTGATACTAAAAAGTGAAAAATGTAAATATTAAATCCTAACTATTAAACGTACAATAATAGTATGTACAAAGACTATTTCCCTTTCATGGACAACTCACTCTATAAAGGGTCTATGACCGTCTAAATAAAAAAGTCAACTGACATCGAAAGCCCTCCTCAAATATTACAGTGTAAAATAATAGTTTACAAATATCAATAGTAAATTAGTAGTCAAAACCATTAGTAAACATATTTTGAATAGTGCAACTAAACTCTAAATTAAACGAAATTAAATTGAAAATCTATTTTAGTATTTTGAAAATTTTTAATTTGTAAAGGTGCAATTGTAATTTTGTAGAGTGTTATAATAAAATATTTTAGTATCTGTTCTTATCAGCTTAATATCTGATACGGGTCCCATCGGGGCCCAAGATATTAAACTTATTTTTTGACGGCGGCGGAGAGGTCGGAGCTTGCTCCACCTCCGCCACGGGTTGGCCTGGTATTGCAGTTCTTCCAGGATCGGCCCACCTCGCTAAATCTAAAATCAAAACCATATATATATATATATATATATATATATATATATATATATATATATATATATATATATATATATATATATATATATATATATATATTCCTAACGTCATAAGAGGGAAAGTCGTCATTGGCTAGTAGATCATTTTGAAGATTCGGACGGATTTGTTTTGTAATTTTTTACCTTAATTGTCGTACGTTACCAACGGTATGATTTTTTTAAGTCACTTTCGTTACTAACAGGAGACATGATTAGGAGTTCACAGCCGGCCGCTTTTCGACTTTTTCTAATTATCGATTAAGCACGGTTCCATGTTGCCACTTATTAAAAAAAAGACCCAGAGAAAACCGAAGATAAATTATCGCCTTGGCGAACTAGTTAGAAACAGCGTAAAAGAAAATATTTAAAAATACACAAATTTTATTAAAAAGACTCAAATACCCCGTTAATGAAAAAAAGAGGGAGAGAGGAAGAGAGCAGCCACCGGCACGCCGTGTTCCCTGGTGGTCTCCCTCCCAAGAAATGACCCCACTCGACGCGGCTTACCGTCGTAGATGGGTCGAGAACCAATGTATTCCGCGTGATCCCCTGTAGCAATTTTGGGTCGGCCCGACGTAAAATTAATTCGTAAAAATGCTAGGTCGATCGACGGTCGGCCGACCGCCCGATTGTTAGTCGAAATGTCCTAGCCGAAATAGGGTCGATCGACGGACGGCCGACTATATATGGTAAGCTTTGGCCCGTAAATTTTCCGACGTGATATATAGTACTCCGGAACAGGGTTGGGCCGACTAAGTAAAAATTCCACAATTCCGACCATAAAACGACATGTTTTAGTAAAATATAAATACGTGAAAGGCGCAGAATATCATTTAAAATACATTTTATTGACAAAATTTAATATAAAAGATGTTTATAGTTGATAACTTTCAATTTATTTAAAAAAAAATTACTTAAGTCTAATAGAAAATTACTTTTTTCTTTTAACATAAAAGATGTTTATAGTTGATAACTTTCAACTTTTTTTAAATAAAACAATTAATATATAACTTTAGTATGCTCCAAACTCTTAAAATAAAAGATTTTTAGTTGATACCTTTCAACTTAATCTTTTACAAAATACAAATATTTTTTCAACTACACTTCAATCTTTTTATAAAAGACGTTTAGTTGATAACTTTCAACTTTAATTTTAAGTTTAAAAATATAGAAATTCTATTTCGATTATATTTTTTTAATTTAAACTTTTTAACTTAAAAGACTTTTTGTTCATGACTTTTCAACTTTAAAATTTCTTCTAAATATAAAATAGGAATTATATTTTAATTATTTTACAATCTTGAAACTTATCATTCTACACTTTTTCAATAATGTTTCAAAATTACACGAAATAGAATTTCTAATTTCTTTAAACTTCAAGGTGCATGAATGAAAATTCCATATTTAATCTGATTCAGAATCTTCTGATCTTTCTGCTGGCGATCGATCAATGCTCTTCTGGTTTTCTTTAGATTCTCTCTTTCGTCTTCCACCGAATCGGTCTGCCTTATGTTTTAACCAACCCTTTATGATTTCTTCTACTTCAAATGCTGTGGTTTTCCTAAATTTGTGAACTTGACGAACCGCACCTAATGTGTACAAAGAAATTTTAAGTAAGATATATAACTTCACACTACATTTTGATAATTACCAATTATAGCATCCTTCATGTTAAGTTTCGAAAAATAAATCATGTTATTCTTGCCACTCCAGTTCATGACTAGAACTAGCTTTTGATCAAATAAGGTTTTTAAAATACGTCTAACTGCATCTTTAAGAGATTGTCCGCCTAAGGATCCAAGATAAGAAACCTGCGTATTGAAAATTCTGTAATAATTTTTCATAAACTTCGTGCAAGTAAAAACTATCACAGAGAGCAACGCTTTCCATACACACGAGGGTACGTACTAGTTCAAGTCTAGGGTTGAATTTTAACAAGAAACTGACAGATGTTGTTTCTTTGATCTCCCTTTAATTATATTTATATTCCTTAAACAATTAGGGTAGTTCTAGTCTAGGGTTGAATTTTAACAAGAAACAAGAATATTTCTATTCCTTAATCAATAAGTTATGTTTATTTAGTTAAAGCTATCTCTGATAAATAAATTAAGGTACGATCAAGCGGAAAATCTGATTGTAGTCTCGTATAGTTTATAAAAAAAACTTACAATTTTAGATCTCTCAGAATCTTTCAGAATAATTTTCTCGTATTCCTTCAACTTTTCACGAGAACATATCGGTAATGGGGGTAGATCTTCGATATCCAGAAAACCAACAATATTATTCTTCGCAAGGCCAGATTGAATAAGTGTTACTTTACGATCCAGGTCGGAGAACATGCGAAAAACAGCTGATCGGAATTGCTTATCTTTTTCACAGCAAGCTGTTCCGAAATATGTGTTTTATAAATTACGTAATTCCTCTTTAATTATACCCAATTTTTATACCTGACGACCGCATTGACTTGTTTTGAATATTTTGGATAATAGATGGATTTTCCAAAAATTCGTTGACATCAGAAATTAATTGACCTTAATTCATAACAAGTTAACAATTTAACACCACAGTTACATGCATAATTTAGTTGGAATGTTTAATACTGCTCTGAGAATGATTCGGTGTGCTATTCAAATCATTAAAAGATGGATTTTCAGCAAAATTATTAGCGTGTCCAAGAGTAGTCTTTTGAATAATATTTTCAGAAGAAAGGAGCTGTAATGTCTTCGGACGAGGCCCAAAATTGACGCCTAAACAATTAAATTAATTAACTTAAAGAATTTTTTCCTTTGCAATTCCAATGAAAATTAGTTGAGTTACGTCTGGCACAATTATTTATATCCATGTTGTCATAGTCCATTGGTGATTCTCGTTCAAAGATATCATCATTCACACTAAAATGCAAATCAGTGGATTTCGAACTTCCTGCAGGGGTAATATGATTTGATTGAACTCTAGACGAATCAGTGAATTCTGAAGTTCCTGGTCTCTCAAAAACATTAGAATTGTCAGGTGGTTCAATATAATTTTCTAAGTGACTATGATTTGACTGAACACTGCTAGCTGTGAATTTTTAGTTAAATAATTCACGATGTAACAATTTTTACTTACAATTGTTAGTTATGTAATTAGGCCGATTTCTTACCTAGCTCTTTTGAGGTATTAGATGAATAGACTCATGATTGAACCGGAGTTAATTGATTCTCATTTTGGGCATTCTTCACTTGTGTTTCTGTTGTAACAAATTGGAGTTAGAACTCTCGTTATTTTTGAAGTTTTTGCAACTAAATAATTACTACGAAAGGAAGGTGGCTCTGGCATAGAAATAGTAGTCATTCTTTTACTATTGGATTTCCCACTTTTCCTGGAAATTTGTTGTTCTCGCAAGTCTAAATATTTTCATAATTAATAATATATTTTGAAAATATTTACTATTTGTAACCTATACCAGATTTTTTCTTCGTTTTTTGTTTTCTTTTTTTAACCAATGATTCTAATAGGAGCAGGCCAAAATTATTGATTTTAAATAATTTCAGTAATAAATTTAACAAACCTTCATCTGAGTTGGTCATATTAGTCGAAAATTCACCTTCATCTCCTTTGTCGCTTTCTTCCTCCTTGTCACTGTTTAATTTTTTACTAATTATGTGTCTCCTTTTTCCTCTTCCAAGTTCGAAATCAGTGGCCAAGTCAGACGTGTCCTCTGCTAGTTTGCATTTCTTATTGGCTTTTTCGTAACTATCAACTTTATATGAGAAACGATAAATATATAGATACTACTATTTTTTAATGTTAATAGTTCTATAGTTATACATGGTGTTGGTGTCAGCATCTTTATTGACAACTTTACCCATTTCTTTGGATCTGGTAAAGTTAGTTTTTGCACTAATTTCTTGACATCGCCTGTTTTTATGTGTAGTGGCCAGTAGCATTGTTTTTTGTTCAAACACCAAGAGATTGGTACTACGGCCACAGAATTATCCTCCTCAAAATTAACAACCGTAAACATCTAAATTAATAATAATAATAACACAGAGTTTAGTTGGAGTATTTGAAAATTGTCAATTAAAAAATTTTGAAAATTAATTGGTAAAGAACAAATTAAAGGTATACAATATAGACAAAAAAATAAAAATAAAATTATATATACAATTATAAAGGCAATTTAGGCATCATGAAGTAATGGTATAATATTGTGTAAACTCGGATTGGTGTTAGGCAATCTAAGACATTTTTGTTTCAAACATTTATATGAATACGTATGAATTTCGTTTGTCAATTTTCCAATAAATATTCCTAATGCAGACGGTCTTAGAGGATACTGAAACAAATCACTTGAAAACTTGCAAACTTTGCACTGCACAAAAATGTCCATTTCTTTGTTTTGAAATATCTCACATACTATAACCACCTCTCCCGTTTCTAATTTAAACCAACTATCTCCATCAGAAAGAGATGATATAAAAAAATTTGGCGTAAGTAATTTTTTATATGACGCAACATCATCAGGTAAATTCTTGTTTTCAGATTTAAATGGTCTCTTTAAGGAAATAACTTTTTCTTTCTTTAAATATTCCAGGTTACTATTTTCTCCGTATCTCTTGATCAATTGCTGAAGTGGTTTATTAGGTGTTCTTAATTTTTTCTTAATGGTTTGCAAGTGGTTTTCGAAAGGAAAAGCACTATAGCCGTCTAACCTTCCAAATACGTTTACGTCTCTAGTGATATGTGAAAGTGCATGTACATTCATTACAATTAATTCATCTCCATAATAGTTTTGTGATGTAGAAATAAACATTTTCAAGAGATCATTGGCGTATTCTGCTAGAGATTTGTGAAATTCAGGATGAGCCAAAATATAAATAGCGCAATGTAATAACATAAAATTTTTCCAAACATTTTCCTCTAACTCATCTTTGGCAACAACTGGACCCGTGTAAAGCAGAAATTGCCTCAACTCAGTTGCCTTCCAACGGTCAACATGTCTCAAAGAGCGAGGTTTACGGGCAAATTCCGTTGGAATATTAGAACGCCATGTTTTAAGTTTATTTGAAATTAATTCAATTTGGGCACTGCTCAATCTGACTGTCAGTCGTCCGCTTGTCCAGTTTATTATCATTTTCTTCATAACTCCTTGACAAACTAGATGCATATAGTCCAACGGAAATTGTTGAACTATATCAATATCAAGTCTTAGTAATGGTGTTGGTCCTCCAGCTAAGTGGTGTATTTCGTCATCTTCATTTCTAAAGGACTCGTTTGTTCGTAGAACAGCTTCAGCTTCACTAATGAAAACGGTACGCTTTTGGTACCTTATACCATGTATAGTGCATTTGTCACAGGATTTGTACCCTGTATGGCCTTTCGTATTTTTAACAAAGGCTCTTGCTGGCGTGTCTAATATAAATGGGCCATTCAAATTACAAACATATGTGTGATCACAGTATGAAAATCCTTCTCTGGAGAGTTCTTCTAGTTCAGATATTAAAGGACCTAAAAATTCTTCTAGGTTTCCAGGTTTTTTTTTCTCCATAAAAAACCCCAACAATAAAAGGTTCACCGATCACACCCATTGAAAAATTGAACACTGCAGCAAGAATAGGCCAAAAATGGTTTGCTGAACTTTTAAAAATTGGGAGTCCATCAATGTTAATAGCAAAGGATATGTCATGAGGGTAATCAAGGTTATTTGCAATAAATTCATTCAATCCATTCTCAAATCCAACGTACCAAAATTCACCGCCAGCTATTTTTAAAACATTGGCTTCTTTTGGGGTTTTTAGAAGGGTTCTCGAGTCAGCTGGTAAATTATGCCCAAAATTTCTTAGGATACCAAGAAGGTCATTCAATGTATTGTGATTAACACTGTGGTTTATCGCCCAGTTTCTAATATTCGACTGAATTCCCATTGCACACTCTTCTACATCACTAACGGCTGTTGAGCAGCTATCATAATCGGTGTCAGAAACTAAATCATAGTTACTTGAAAATGACGAATGATCTTCATTTTCCGAAAATTCCTCGTTCACATCATTTGTAGAACTTGAAGAAGCTTGTAAACACACATCCTCAATGGTAACAATATCATTATCAACCTGGTTCACTACGTTTTGCACAAAATTTGAACGTATCCTCCTTTTATGCCTATCACTTATGTTAATATAATCTTTATAAGAAGGCCGTTTAGACATTTTTAATAAAGAAATAACAGCTAATATAACTGAAAATGAATTTCACGATTCCCTGTTGATATACACAATAACCCGCAAAGGCCTAACAACCACAACAAAAGCCGGAAAATAAAACGGCTTTTTAACAAATTAAAGAAATTGCTATTGAATTTCTTACCTTGGAAAATTAAGACTTTCTTTATAATTGCAACACTTTAGTAATTTGGCACGAAATATCGCGATAAACTGAAATTCTGGAGCGCACACAAAAATTCGCCATAGAGTGGAGAGCCGACAAAAATCTAGTATAAAATCACCACGTACGTGGCTCATAGATGGCGCTTAGTAAGTAATGGCTCTATTTTCAAATATTTTGGCGATAGTTTTATGTTACAGCAGCTGCTGTAGCAGTGGCGATACGTTTTTTTACAGAAGTAGTATTAAAGTGGCATAATTTAGTTAGAGACCTCGTTCGTACCGTTTTTTGTTTGAAGTTTGTTGTATTTTAAAATTTTATTAAAGTCTGTGAGCCGACTCTAACTCGACCTTATCGGAGTCGGAAAGAGTTTTAATCGCCGACTCTAATTCGACTCAAATCGTTTTGCTCATAATAATAGTAGGAACGTTTTAAAGTCGGCCTAAGGTCGGTTACTCTTCACCGACTCTGCGACTAAAAACCGACTCTTCGCCGAACTCTCATTGCTACAGGGGATATTACCGTTGACGGCTGAAAACGCTCGATGGCCGTCGATCTTTTTGTTTGAAATCAAGAAGTTGCCTTCTTTGGTCAGACGTGATGGTTATACACGCTGTCATCTCCAGCCACGAGCAATCTGCTTAAACATAATTATGAAATATATGAATACTCAATCTCACTCTTTTTCTTTTTCAACCACCAAAGCCCCCTTTGCCGGTTATCGCTTCTCGGCCTTTTGGCTAAGATCAAAGTGTAGTATCTGTTCCCAGCTATTTCGCTTAAGTCTTGGCCGAAAGGCCGTTAAGCGAGTTTTCCAGCTATACAGCTAGTTCCTGCGATGCTGACTTACCTGTCGGCACCCTGACGTCTCTGTTCCTGTTCTTGCTCCTGAAGCTGCCGCTGCTGTTTCCGGTTCCTCTGCTGTTCCTGATTCCGCTGCTGTTCCTGGTCCTGCTGACACTTACCTGTCGCTGCAGTTCCTGGTCACTACGCCGTATCCTGACTTGGCTGGTTCCTGCCATCACTTTCTGACGCCGTTCCTTCTTGGGACGTACCTTCAACTGACGACCTCTCAACAGCCTTAATGGCTGCGGAGGTGAAGAAGCGGACTGCCCGCCACGAAGTTTACGCCGGTTTCCTGGACGTCGCTCGGACCTTCTACGAAAAACTTGGACCACAGTGCTTGGAGACTCTTCAACCTGTTGGGAAAAGTTGTTACCTACTCACCTTTACCACTCTGGCCTTCCTCCAGCAAACTGTCTCCTATGGGGAGCTGTCCATCAACGAAAAACTATGCAAGATTACCAGCATCGAAGACGACGGTGTCTGGCTCACCATTAAGAACCTCCCCTCCTGGATACAGTGGGACGCAATACTTACCACACTACGACAATATGGAACCATTAAAGCCCACCGTCTGGATGAATACCCCGAATTAAAAGGTTTAAAAAATGGTGACCGTTCGGTAAAAATAATCATGAGCAAAACTATCCCGAATGTCCTCTTTTTTGGACGAAGCAGGGCACTAATATATTACACAGGCGTCGTCAAAAAATGCTTTTTTTGCGACCAAGAAGGTCACAACTCTTCCACGTGTGAAGTCAAACGAGCCCGACTAGCAGAGCAGAACCAACCCATGGAGGAAGGCCAGAAAGAGTCTCCAAAGGAACAGCCCGAGCGCGTCCGGGAGCCACTCAACAGTACTTCTGCTAAAGAACACGATCCATTAGCAGAAGCAGCAACACCACAAGAGGCACCACCCAGCGACCACCAGGAACCACGACTGAAATACCTACCCATCTTACCGTCCTCAGTAGAAACCATCAAGAAATATTCACAGGCAAAACTTCAAGAATTTAAGACACACGTTCAGACAGCAGACGACATAGACGATGCAAGGAAAAAGGAATGGATCGAGATCATCAACGCAGCACAAGCAAAATTTTCAAAACGGCGTATCCACACCTCTCCGGAAAGAGAGGCCAAGAAGGGAAAGACCCAGAACGAGGAGAAGAAGTCATTCGCCAGCGCCGCCAAAAGCACACCCGAACAAGATATATATGCAGAATACGTAACATACTGAATTTTGCACATATGTTTCTAATACACTTTTAATATATTTTTAAAATGTATTTTAGTGTATTATTCACATATTTTATTCGTCACCTTTAATTTTAAAATCAAGTTTTTATCTCGATTATTTCTTAGTGTTTTGTTTTAAACTTTTTAACTTTACGTAACTCTCACTGTTTAAACCCTGCAAAAAAGAAAAATATTAATTATATACTTAATAACTATACTTACCTTGGTCGACTATGAACTTGACTTTTGTTCGCAATAATTTAATTAAGTAAAACGCGAACAAATACAACAAACGTAAACATGTAAAACTGTAAAATTAACGAAGCTTTTAATAAACAATTAAAAGTATCTGTTCCCAGCTTTTTCGCTGAAATCTGGGCCGAAAGGCCGTTAAGCGACGTATACGCTTCTCAGCCTGTTCCTGCGATGTTGACTTACCTGCCGGTATCCTGACGTGCCTGTTCCTGTTCCTGCTTCCGAAGCTGCCGCTGCTGTTCCTGGTTCCGTTGCTGATCCTGGTTCCGCTGCTGTTCCTGGTCCTGGTTCCGCTGCTACTTACCTGTCGCTGCTGTTCCGGACGTCTACGCTGTATCCTGACCTGGCTGGCTTTTGCCATTGCTACTTGACGCTGTTTCTTCCTGGGACCTAAATTCACCTGACGATCTCTCCATAGCCAGGATGGCTATGGAGTTGAGAAAACGAACTGCTCGACTGGACGTCGATGCCGGCTTCCTGGAAGTCGCTCAGGCTTTCCACGAGAAGCTCGGTCCTGAATCCATCGAGACGTTGCAACCTGTTGGTAAGGAGGCATTCTTACTTACCTTCGCAACCCTTGCCTTTCTACAGCAAGCGGTCTCTTACGGAGAATTAACAATCGGCAACAAGACCTGCAGAGTCACCAGCGTCGAGTATGATGGCGTCTGGCTGACGATCAAGAATTTACCACCATGGATCCAATGGGACGCCATATTGACAACCCTACGTCAGTACGGCGAAATAAAGGCTCATCGTTTAGATGAATATAAAGAACTAAAAGGAGTTAAAAATGGAGACAGAGCGGTAAAAATACGAATTACTCAAACTATACCTAATGTCCTTTACTTCGGCCGCAGTCGGGCTCTGGTCTACTATCCCGGCGTTTCAAAGAAATGCTTCTTCTGTGACCAGGAGGGGCACTTTGCCTCTGCCTGTGTTGCAAAGAAGGAAAAGACGGCAGACAAGCCGATAGCCAAAAAAGACTTACCCAAAGATCCTGAACCACACCGAAGTTCCACATCTGCTCTTGCCAACGCCACCACGCTAGAAAACAACCTGGAAGAAAATCAAGAACCCCAAACCAGCAAATCACCCATACTTACCGCATCCGACGACTCCAAAAGCTCTGAAGAGAGCTTTACTTTAACATCACCAGAACCATACAAGAGAAACGCAGAACCTCCAGTCCAAACAAGCCAATACGCCGACGCCTTGAAATCTCCACCACAACCAGATGAACCTGAAAATAAACCCGAAACAACAAGCAACGACCCTGAACAATCCGAATCCGAATCCGACAGCAGCAACGACGAGACCACTACAGCCACCGGTCCCAGGTGGGATCCAAATACCTGGGAACTGGGGGATAAACCAGATTTTAAGAAACTCACCAAACAAGAACTCCAAATACTGTTAGAACGCATTAAACGAGAACCTCCAAGCCGCACCCCCTACATCAACTGGCAAATAGACTATATAAAAAACGACATCACATCCATCCTCCAAAATTATCCTAAACGCCGTAACAGCACGACTCCAATAAAAAAAGTGAAAAAAGGGAAATCTTAAAATTAAAATATTAAAATTTTATACGTAAACCTCGGTTTTAATTTTGCGAAATTATTAGTTTTCTACCTTTTATTTTTTGTGACTAATTATTGACATGTTTTAATTTAAACTAACTTAAAAAACAGGAATATATGACAAGGGTACTGTACCAAATTTGATTTTTTAATAAACAAATTCAGTATCTGTTCTTATCCTCGGAGAGAACAGACGTGCGTCCGCATCGCTCCGTCGACGCGGTTCTCTCTCTCGTCTCGCGCGTAGCTGCCTTTTTCAAGGCGGCTGCCGTGTCTCGTTTAGCGGCGCCGGCTGCTAAGCCTAGTTTCGTTTTTTTCCGTTTTGAGTACTACTAAGTTACGGCTTTTTAGGAAGTTAGAAAACGGTAAGGCCGTTCGGGGTAATTTTTTCATTCTTTATTTGTGTCTGTCATTATGGCAGCGCAAATTAAGTCGCGCACTGCGCGGTTAGAAGCAGATTCTGCTATTGAGTATGTCGATGTAGCCAGGGCGGTTTACAATCAAGCCGGTAGTAAAACCATTGAAACGCTTCAACCTCTCGGAAGCGGCGTTTTCATGATTACGTTTCTGACGAAGGTCATTTTTGACAAGTTTATGGAGAATCCTTGCCTGAACATCAAAGGCAAGGACTACGATTTGCTGGGGCCAGATGGGAATTTCCGGTGGGTCACCATCTGAAACATGCCCGCCTGGATCCAGCCAGATGCAATTTCGACGGCGCTCAAAGAATATGGGGACGTTTCCAAGCACGAGTATGAGTTGTACGACCCCAAAAAAGATAAAGAGTTGGAAGGCATCCGAAACGGTAATCGCAGGATTCGTATGAGTAGGAAGAAGCCAGTGCCGAATATTTGGCGCTTTGCGCGCCAAAATTATTTGGTGACGTACGCTGGAGTTTCCCAGCAATGTTTCGGGTGTAAGGGCGTCGGCCACAACCGCGCTCACTGTCCCGAAAAAAAGCGGGAAAACAAGAGACGCGACGGAGAGACGGCGGCTACAGGGAACGGAGCGGGAGAGAACGGCGAGGTTGTTTACGCGGAGGGAGAAGAGACGAGCGCGAACGAAGTAGTCGCAGAAGTGAATGAGGTGCGCGACCAAGTGGCCATCTCCGCAGCGTCGGATAACGCCGAAGGAATTTCGAACGAAAGCGCGGTTTTGTCACTTTTCGACGATCTTGTGAAAGATTTCGGCTCATCAGTTTCGCCACTGAGAACCACATACAGCAACATTCTTGTCAACCCGAACCAATACCACGTTCCGCCACCACAAATTACGACTTTTAACAAGCTCACTCCACTGAAACGTCACAAACAAGTTTCGCCAGGAATTGTTAACCAAACTTCACCGAAGAAGTTGTGCACCAAACAATGATAGTGACTCCGAAGGTGATGTACGTTTTTAATTAGCTATCATTTTAGTTTAATTTTTGTCCCGTTTTTCTTAAGTTTAATTTTAATTGTATTATCGTTTAACTTAATTGTAGTAATGTTTAATTTAATTGTAATATTAGTACTCCTATTTTTAATTTTAATGTCTTCGGTCTCTTTAAATTTTTGTACATTTAACGGAAACGGATTGTGAAACCGGCACAAAGCCGTGGACACTACCGCTTTCGCGAGTACGCATGGCTTTGACCTAGTTTTTCTTCAAGAAACGCACTGGATGTTTTCTGACAACTGGCGCGCTATCAGATCCGTTTTCGCGGGGTATAAGATATTTTATTCAAGCGTTCCCTCCTCGTCAAGTTGCGGGACTGCCATATTAGTTCGTGACGCTCTCGCGCAGTCGATTACCGGCTTTCGCTGCGACAATCACGGTCGTATCGTTAGCCTCAATATCCGCTTTAATGATCAACTGTTTCGCCTCGTTTCGGTCTACGCCCCGTTTAAACCGGTACTGCGAAGCGCGTTTTTTGACAATTTATTCGAATATTTTACCGGTAAATTCGACCGCCTTGTCATCGGCGGAGACTTTAATTGCGTCCTTGACCCGTCTATGGACCGGGACTTTGTACCGGACGGTCCAGCCGACCTTAGCTCCGACGCTTTGGCCACGCTCATTACAGATATGAATCTCCACGACTCTTGGCGCTGTCTTAATCCAACGACCAGACAATTCACTTGGCACTCGTCAAAGAGAAATTCGCGGCTCGACACGTTCTTCGTTCCCACCAACGATATTCAGACGACGAAAGCGGAAATTTGGCCTCTGCGTCATATTTCCGACCACGACGCAGTCAGCGTTACCCTTAAAGTTTATCCGCCCCATCAGCGTCCACCGAGCGTGTGGCGTCTTAACACCGCCATTCTATCGGACGATGACTCCGAGACCCACAAGACCGAGCTTACACGTATCATTTCGCGGGTCAACTCCGCCGGGTGGGAAAGAAGCGCGCCAGCCGGAAGCGCAAAGAAGTCGTGTTCCTTAAATGGGCCTTGCAGAAAGTCGCCCGGGTCACTCCGGAAACAACAGACACCGTCGCCGCTAAGGAACAACTTCAGTCTCTTCTCCGATACACCTACCGCCAGGACTTCTCAGAAAAACAAGACCAATCGCTCGCGAACGTTCTCAGTGACGAGGAGTCGTTCTCGGCTTCCTTTTATCGCCGCGTAAATTCTCCGAAACCACGCGTCGACATTCGAGAAGTATTAACCACCGACGGATTGTCGACGGATGACACGGTAGTACACGACACCTTCGTGAACTATTATCGAACGCTGTATAGCCGCGACGACACTCCACGCCCGCAGCAGTTCATCGCGACATATTGTGACGAAATGCCGCGATTATCCGATCTCGACCGGGATTTTTTAGAACTACCCGTAACGAACGATGATTTAAATCACGCGTTACGTCGGCTTAAAGGCGGGAAATCTCCTGGTCCGAACGGTCTGCCCGCGGAATTTTACCGCTTCATGTGGCCAGATCTGAGGCCTGTTTTACTGAACCTTTTTAACGACTTGTTGAACGACGCGCCTTTCCCGGATTCGTTCCGCGAAGGGAAAGTCGTCTTGCTTTGCAAAGATCGCGCTAACAGGGTTTCTCCATCTGCGTGGCGTCCGATCACCGTCATCAACACGGACAGGAAACTGTTTGCGTCAATCCTCGTTTAGAGAACGTCAAAGGTCACCGGGTCCATCATTGGCCCTAATCAGACGTGCGGGGTCAGGGGCCGCCAGCCTCTATATAATCTCGTGTTGATCCGTGACATCTTGCGGGATTATTCGGAACGCGAGGCGTCCGGCTTCTTGTTCGCTCTGGACTTTGAAAAGGCCTTCGACCGAGTGTCCCAGCAATACCTCTGGGACACACTCGCTCGCTTCGGTTTCGGTCGACGCTTCGTTGAAATCCTGGAAAATATGTATACCAAAAACACCAGTAAATTAACAATTAATACCCACCCGTCAGCTTCCTTCGAGATCAACAGGGGTGTCCGTCAAGGCTGTCCTCTGTCTCCTAGTCTCTTCTGTCTCGCCCTCGAACCTTTCTTCTTCGCGGTGAGCCACTCTCCGTCGATTCGTGGTCTCCTGTGTCCCGGAGCTCCGGCTTCGGATCGCCAAGTTTACGCCGCACACGCCGACGACGCAAACCTTTTGCTGGAAGACGTCGTGTCCGTCCGCGCCTCGATCAAGGTACTCGACGAGTTCTGCACGGTTTCTTACGGCAAATTCAACGCCGCCAAAACTCAACTCGCTCGCGTAGGCAGAAGGATCCTGGAACGGGTCCCGACGACATTACCCGTAAAAGAAACGAACGATCCCGTTAAAATCTTGGGGTTTCTTTTCACGCCCGAAGGAGTCGCTCCAGTCAACGAAACAAAATTCGTTACTCATTTCCGCGAATCGCTCGATTCGTGGGCTGATAATGAGTTTTGCTTTCGCACACGCACGCAGTTAATCAAGCTTATCACGTTACCGAAACTGACATACCCCGTCCCTCTTGTGGATTTTTCCGTCACCGCCATCTCGTCTGTGAACAAGGCCATTTTCTCGTTCGTTTGGGGAGACAAACAAGAACTTGTCGCGCGGCAAACTCTCTGCCTCGACTCCAAGGAAGGCGGTTTAGGAGTGCCCCATCTCGAAAATGAGATTCGAGCTCTCGCCTTGACGCGTTACGCGTCGTGCTTGACCGCGACTGGTCACCCAGTTCGCGCCACGGTGTCTTACCATCTGTCCACGAGCGCCAAGACCATCTTTAAGGTTCCTACCCACGCCGATCACGTCCACGTAGACTACCAACCCGCCACAGCAACGGCGATGTTGATTTTGTCGTCAAAACCTGCCGTCGATTTCTTCAAAATTTCGAATAAAGGAGTAAAATCCATTCTCCAGTCTCTCTACCAGCCGCGGGTCGTGACTCTGCTTCCTCACGTTAATTGGACAGTCGCCTTCGGTCGTCTTTCCGGAAAAAGTATCACCGGTTCCCGGCGTGACTTCGCGTTCAAAGTTATGCACGGAGTTGTTCCCGTTCGCGACGTGATCTACGGGCGCAACATGTGCACCGCCCGTGCGTGCCCATTCTGCCCAAAAAGTGAGAGCCTCGAACACCTGCCCTACGAGTGCGTAAATCCGAAGTTGCTTCGGAATCGTGTGCGCGAGTTTCTCGGCGTCAAGTTTATAGGATGGAATACCATCATATGCTTAACACCATTGCCAGTACCAAAAGGACTTATAAACGTTACTCTGATTCTGCTCGCCGAAGTGAATTTCCAAATATGGAAATCGAGAAACCGTCTAGTTTTCGAGAACAAGCGCGACACAGCCAATGTCATACTGGACCGCGTCCGTCTCCATCTCGCTATGCGGGCTCGTGCTGACAGGCTCCGATTGCACCCGGACCACTTCGTGGCACTATGGTGTAACGAGGCCAAACCACTAGTCGAAATCAACGGCAATACCCTTAAATTGCTATTCTGAAGGTTCTTGGAAAATAAACGTTAAAATTCAACTTCGCTGGAAAAATGTTAAAATTCAACTTCGCTGGAAAAATGTTAAAATTACACATACCTGGAAAAAATGTTAAAATTAAACTTACCTGGAAAAAATGTTAAAATTACACAAACCTGGAAAAAATGCTAAAATTAAACTTACCTGAAAAAAAATGTTAAAATTATACAAACCTGGAAAAAATGCTAAAATTAATCTTACCTGAAAAAATGTTAAAATTAAACTTACCTGATAAATAACGCTGAAAAGTAAACTTACCTGAAAAATAACGCTGAAAAGTAAACTTATCTGAAAAAAATGTTAAAATTACACAAAACTGGTAAAAATGCTAAAATTAAACTTACCTGGAAAAAATGTTAAAATTAAACTTACCTGAAAAATAACGCTGAAAAGTAAACTTACCTGAAAAATAAAACGTTTAAAGACACTTTCTTGAGGAAAAACAGATTGAAATTACATTTGCCTGTAACGCGATACAACTTACCTGAAAAACAAGTACCTGACAATTAAAATATTATAAAATCCTAGAAAAAGTATTTCAACCTAACAGTATTTTCGAGTTATTCTAATCATTGTAATTATATAATCATTTAAGTACTGATCTTTGCAAAGATCGCTATGTAAATATTTTTGAATTATTAATAAACAAATTTAAGTATCTGTTCTTATCAGCTTAATATCTGATACGGGTCCCATCGGGGCCCAAGATATTAAACTTATTTTTTGACGGCGGCGGAGAGGTCGGAGCTTGCTCCACCTCCGCCACGGGTTGGCCTGGTATTGCAGTTCTTCCAGGATCGGCCCACCTCGCTCAATGAATCTAAAATAAAAACCATATATATATATATATATATATTCCAAACGTCATAAGAGGGAAAGTCGTCATTGGCTAGTAGATCATTTTGAAGATTCGGACGGATTTGTTTTGTAATTTTTACCTTAATTGTCGTACGTTACCAACGGTATGATTTTTTTAAGTCACTTTCGTTACTAACAGGAGACATGATTAGGAGTTCACAGCCGGCCGCTTTTCGACATTCGCGTTGGCAACACGTCTTCCCCTTTAAAAAATACCCCCTCCCAAACCATTGTAACTCCGTTCTCAAAACGGACACCATATAAGTTATTTACATCGAGTTACTTAGCGAGGATTGCGGTACTATCGCTGTAGAAATAGGGGACTGTTAAAAGCGGGATGGTTTGGAAAAAAACGAGTTTTTGTGTTGCTGATGCCGGGGCGCGTACTACGCGGCAACCACGGTCCATTCGTAGTGCCATATCTCATGACACTTCTCTACAGCTGTTCTGGTAAGCCTGCAGGAGGAAACTCCGTATGATCAAGATTTTACTTTTTCTAATTATCGATTAAGCACGGTTCCATGTTGCCACTTATTAAAAAAAAGACCCAGAGAAAACCGAAGATAAATTATCGCCTTGGCGAACTAGTTAGAAACAGCGCAAAAGAAAATATTTAAAAATACACAAATTTTATTAAAAAGACTCAAATACCCCGTAATGAAAAAAAGAGGGAGAAAGGAAGAGAGCAGCCACCGGCACGCCGTGTTCCCCGGTGGTCTCCCTCCCAAGAAATGACCCCACTCGACGCGGCTTACCGTCGTTGATGGGTCGAGAACCAATGTATTCCGCGTGATATTACCGTTGACGGCTGAAAACGCTCGATGGCCGTCGATCTTTTTGTTTGAAATCAAGAAGTTGCCTTCTTTGGTCAGACGTGATGGTTATACACGCTGTCATCTCCAGCCACGAGCAATCTGCTTAAACATAATTATGAAATATATGAATACTCAATCTCACTCTTTTTCTTTTTCAACCACCAAAGCCCCCCTTGCCGGTTATCGCTTCTCGGCCTTTTGGCTAAGACTACACTTTGATCTTAGCCAAAAGGCCGAGAAGCGATAACCGGCAAAGGGGGCTTTGGTGGTTGAAAAAGAAAAAGAGTGAGATTGAGTATTCATATATTTCATAATTATGTTTAAGCATATTGCTCGTGGCTGGAGAAGACAGCGTGTATAACCATCACGTCTGACCAAAGAAGGCAACTTCTTGATTTCAAACAAAA
Source organism: Leiobunum rupestre (assembly GCF_980474605.1). NCBI lineage: Eukaryota > Metazoa > Arthropoda > Arachnida > Opiliones > Sclerosomatidae > Leiobunum > Leiobunum rupestre. The sequence continues at coordinate 54,542,763 of NC_143392.1, read as the reverse complement.
AGATCGACGGCCATCGAGCGTTTTCAGCCGTCAACGGTAATATCACGCGGAATACATTGGTTCTCGACCCATCAACGACGGTAAGCCGCGTCGAGTGGGGTCATTTCTTGGGAGGGAGACCACCGGGGAACACGGCGTACCGGTGGCTGCTCTCTTCCTCTCTCCCTCTTTTTTTTCATTAACGGGGTATTTGAGTCTTTTTAATAAAATTTGTGTATTTTTGAATATTTTCTTTTACGCTGTTTCTAACTAGTTCGCCAAGGCGATAATTTATCTTCGGTTTTCTCTGGGTCTTTTTTTTAATAAGTGGCAACATGGAACCGTGCTTAATTGATAATAAGAAAAAGTAAAATCTTGATCATACGGACTTTCCTCCTGCACGCTTACCAGAACAGCTGTAGAGAAGTGTCATGAGATATGGCACTACGAATGGACCGTGGTTGCCGCGTAGTACGCGCCCCGGCATCAGCAACACAAAAACTCGTTTTTTCCAAACCATCCCGCTTTTAACAGTCCCCTATTTCTACAGCGATAGTACCGCAATCCTCGCTAGGTAACTCGATGTAAATAACTTATATGGTGTCCGTTTTGAGAACGGAGTTACCATGGTTTGGGAGGGGGTATTTTTTTAAAGGGGAAGACGTGTTGCCAACGCGAATGTCGAAAAGCGGCCGGCTGTGAACTCCTTATCATGTCTCCTGTTAGTAACGAAAGTGACTTAAAAAATCATACCGTTGGTAACGTACGACAATTAAGGTAAAAAATTACAAAACAAATCTGTCCGAATCTTCAAAATGATCTACTAGCCAATGACGACTTTCCCTCTTATGACGTTAGGAATATATATATATATATATATATATATATATATATATATATATATATATATATATATATATATATATATATATATATATATATATATATATATATATATATATATATATATATATATATATATATATATATATATATATATATATATATATATATATATATATATATATATATATATATATATATATATAATTTTATTTTAGATTCATTGAGCGAGGTGGGCCGATCCTGGAAGAACTGCAATAGGAGGTGTAGCAAGCTCCGACCTCTCCGCCGCCGCCAAAAAATAAGTTTAATATCTTGGGCCCCGATGGGACCCGTATCAGATATTAAGCTGATAAGAACAGATACTGAATTTGTTTATTAATTCCAGTCAAAATTTACAGTACCCTGGTCATCCTACTTGTTAGATTAATTTAAATTAAAGTAGGTTATTTACTTTTGGCATTAAAAATTTCAAAATTCAAAATTTTACATTTTTGCTGTTTTCTTGTTTACATATATACAATTTGTTAAAATAAAAGTTTTAAAACATCGTTATTCTTTTCGATGACCGGAAGTTCCGTTGAACACCACTTTGCTTTAAATTGGGTGTCGGACATTTGGAAGTTGTCAGCTCGACCTCGTCGAAGAAGATGAATTCGAACTCGTTCGAGAACGACTTTGGCGGTGTCCCGTCGGTTCTCGAAGATAAGGCGATTTCTACTCTTCCAAACTTGGAAGTTGATCTCTGCGATGATGATGATGGCGATGTGAATGCTGTGCTTGGGTACTGGAAGTGACGTAAAGTATGTGATGGCTGGCCAGGAGAGATGGCGTGCTCCAAAGAATTGTCGGGTGTGATTACGGAGAAGTTTTGGTATTTCGCAGTCGTATAGCAGGTGAGTTAATGTTTCGTTTTTATTGCAGAATGGACAGGATCTGGTGGTGGACATGTTGCGTGTGAAAAGGACGTCCCTGGTCAGGACAACGTTATGGGCGACCTTGAAGGCGAAGTCTCTACGAGAACCCTCAAGGAAGCGACTAGAGCAGCGTCGAAAGGCAACGTCCCATTTGATGTGAGGCTGCAATGAGACGACTCGTGGAACGGTATGTTTAGATTTTGCAAGTTTGGTTTTAATTTGTTTGTTGGTTTCTTCTAGGATTGTGGACGTTGGATCGAGTTTCTTGATGCGAGTTGCTGTGTCTAGGAATGGTAAGCATGTTTTGCAGATGGTGCTGGCATGTGGTTTATTCGTTGTCCACGGGATTCCGAAGACGGTTTTGCTGGTGGTTGAGAGATGGTATGTGACTGAATCGGATACGGCGTGGTTGTCGGACTTGATGCATGATATGAGACGTGAGTGCTTGGATTTCGAGTGGAAGGTTAGGAACTCCCGTTCCGCCATTTTCCGGTGGGAGGTACATTGTATTTCGCGCGATTGTTTCTTGGGCATCGTTCCAGATGAAGTGAAAAACAGTCTTGGTTAAATTTTCCAACGTCTTTTTTCCAAAGGTGACTAGAGGGACGCCATATGTCAGTTTTGGCAGGGCAACTTGTTTGATCAACTGGGTTCTAGCTCGGAGTGATAACGCTTGATCTTCATACTGCTTAATAGCATCTTTGAATTTTCCAGCAAAGATGGCTTCGTTAGACGGACAGACTCCTCATTGCGTGAATAAGAGTCCCATGATTTTGACAGAATAAGCGAGCTTTGAGACGGGACACGATGGAGGCAGGGTGTCTGGAGGTATGTTCCCAATAGGCATGATTTTAGTTTTGTTGACATTTATTTTGCAGCCGGATATTTCGCTGAAGTCGGAGATAATGTTAAATATGTAGGTTACGCTGGTATTTTTGTCGGTGATAGACCAGTGACGTGTGGCGAGTGTAAGACGGTGCGAAGAAGAGGTTCCAACGCGAGGCAGAAAAGGACTGGCGACAATAGACAGCCTTGACGCACCCCTCGATGGAATGAAAAAGGATTAGTAGATTCGTTATTTATTAAAAGTTTACTTGTGTTGTCCTCGTATATGTTCTTCAAAAATCGGGTAAAGACTTCGCCGAATCCAAACCGTTCAAGAGTGTTCCATAGGTAAGTATGGTCGATAGAGTCAAAAGCTTTTTTAAAGTCGATCGCTACCAAGAAGCCAGATTGGTTTCTCTTCACCGTATCTTCGCAAATGTCTCTTATCATGGTGAGGTTGTGGATAGGGTTTCTTCCTTTTACTCCGCAGGATTGATTGACGCCAATTATCTGACCGATGACTTTAGAAATCCGCATCTCCAGAATCTTGGCCAAAAGTCTCCTGTCCAGATTAAGTAACGTGATCGGACGCCAAAATTCTGGGTTATCCTTGTGATTAACGTCTTTACACAGCAGCACCACCAATCCTTCTCGAAAAGAGTCCGGAAGTTTGGCGTCATGGAGAATCGTGTTGAAGAGATTAACCATGATCGGACAGAGAGCACTCCATAGGAAGCGATAAAGTTCGACACCGAGCCCATCCGGGCCAGGTGACTTTCCCTTCTTCATGAGTTTTAGGGCTTCAGTAGTTTCTTGGGTGGTGACTGGCTGAATCAAAGACTCCCTGTCGGGCTCGGACAAACCAGGTAAGTTGTTAAGTACGTAAGATTCTTTTTTATTAATTGTTTCTTTTTTATACAGGTTCGTGTAAAAGTTCAGGAAGACGTCTTTGACCGCCTGCTGGCCCTGGACAGGACCCTCTGGAGTACTGACGGAAGTGATCGTGACTGTTTGTTTAGGAGACATCGTTCTTCGATAAAAGCCTCCGGAGAATGTCTCTTCTCCTTGAAGACAGTCAGATAGCCTACTAGACTGAGCTTCGAGGAAGGTGCGCCGGTATTCTTCTGATAGCCGTAAATTAACTTCGTCCTTGGCGGCCTGGACTTCCATGGATACTACGCGGACATTCGATAGTTTTTGCAGGGTCCAACGAAGAAGAGTCAAGTTTTGACGCTTGGCCACCGCCCGCTCTTTACCCCGACGACGCAGGTGATTGGCCATCTCGTTTTTACAGTTCTCCCATCCTTGCGGGTCTTTGACATGGTTAAGTAAGTTTATCAGTTCCGTCTTGAGGACGTCATTTTTGTCGCCGATGAGGATTGCTGGGTTCAGTCGCCAAATCCCTGGACCCTTCGCAGTTTTTGGTTGGATTCTTACGGTGGTTAAGACACAGACGTGGTCGGAGATGAATTGGATAGGCGTGTTAAGTGAAACAATTTCTGACTCTACGAGGTTAAAGTAGTGAGTATTAGATATATAAATCTTATCTAGGCGGGAATGCACGCCTGTGGAATGCCAGGAGAACTGTCGGTCGGCTGGATGTTTATGACGCCAGGAGTCGAAAATGTTCAGGTCTTTACAGATGTTTTTAAGTTCTGCAACGCTTTTGTCGGTGGTCGGTCTCCCGCCCTCTTTGTCCAGAGCCTGGTCTTCGATGCAGTTGAAGTCACCACCCATGATGATTACGTCAAACTTGCCATGAAAGAATGTATGCAGATTCGCGAAGAATCCTTGTCTCGCTGTTGGTCTACAAGGTGCGTAGACCGAGATGATTCGTGCCAGATGTCCGTCGGTGGAGAGGTTTATACTCGCAACTCTGCCTTCGTTGTCTGGTCGAAAGCCTGTTACGTTATTCGCCCACTTCTCTTTGAGAGCAATGGCTGTGCCGCAGGATAACGTGGTTGGAGCGCTGCTGAAGAAAAGCTTGTAATTAATAAAAATGTTCCGGATGTGATGCCAGTCGTCGTTCGTCATGAAGTGAGTTTCCTGTAGGAAAATAACATCAAGGTCGTTGGCGAGAGCAAAGGCAGCCACTGCCTCGAGTTTATTTCTGGTACGTAGTCCGTTAGTGTTAAATGTAGCGGTTTTAAATTTTATCATTACTAAATTAATTTTGAGCGAATCGGTACTGGTAAACGAACTTGGTAAACGTGCGTTCAGGATTGGTTCTTGTTATTGCGTCCTTTCTTGTTTTCTCTGGAACAGGAGCGACTGAGGCGGCGTTTGCATGGGCTGCCTACTGGAGAGTTGCCAGATGTTGGAGACGCTTGTTTGGCGACCGTTGAGTACGTTTTTGGGCTGGTCGTAAAGGGATCGTTGGTTATGGAATCGTTGAGCATATCTTGGAGAGCAATTATCGTGCTGTCAGTAGTTGGCAGGCTTAAAGCGGCGTCGTTGTTGTCGTTGATTTTAATCGGGGTGGTTTCTTTTACAGGAACTGATGGTAGGCTGCCCATCGGGTTTGCCGATGTTTCATGGATGTCGCCTTGGTCATCCGGTTCCTGACCCTCCGTCAAAGGTTTGGCTTTTGAGTCGGTTTGTTTTTTCGGCCCACGATCTGGGCAATCGCTAAACTTGTGTCCCTTGGTTTTACACTTAAAGCATAGGAACTCGACCCCGGGGTAAAAAACCCTGGCGCGGTGTCCTTGGCCTACCTTCAGTATATTCGGAACCCCGTTTTGAGTTAACATTTTGATCGGAATCTTACGGCACCCGGTCTTGACGGCAGGGAGCTGAGGCCAGACTTCTTCTTCGTAGTTGAGGACTTGTCCGTATGGCGTGAAAGCCGTTATGAACGCCGCCCTTTCTACCCAGACTGGGACATCTCGAATGGTAATCCAGCGAGTGAGACCATCCACCGGAACAAAATCGAAATCCGAGCCACTTATATGGACGAGTCCATTGTCCATGGCCTTCTTAAAGAAAGAGTCATTCTTGAACGTAAGTTGAAATAAATTCTTACCCAGCGGCTGAATAGTGTGGACACAGTCTGGAGAAACTTGAGAATACAGATCGTTAGCCAAATCCATAAACTCTAAGCCATCCCGTAGAGTGACACGGCACGAGGATCTCCGAAGAGTTGACGCCATAATGGCTTTGTCAAAATAAAATAAAATAAAATAAACTGTTCCCCAAAGGGAACTTAGTCGAAAAATAACACAGTAAAATTTAAAAATAATTAAAAGCAGCTATAACATAAAAACTAGGCTTAACGCCTTTAACGAGAAAACGCCCCCTAAAAATGGCGGTCTACGAAAACACCGTTGTTTAGAACGAAAAAGACGGAGCTAAAAACAGTGCGGCTGCTCTCTCCGAGGATAAGAACATATACTTTTAATTGTTTATTAAAAGCTTCGTTAATTTTACAGTTTTTACATGTTTACGTTTGTTGTATTTGTTCGCGTTTTACTTAATTAAATTATCGCGAACAAAAGTCAAGTTCATAGTCGATCAAGGTAAGTATAGTTATTAAGCATATCATTAATTTTTTCTTTTTTGCAGGGTTTAAACAGTGAGAGTTACGTAAAGTTAAAAACTTTAAAACAAAATTAAAGGTAACGAATAAAATATGTGAATAATACAATTAAATACATTTTAAAAATATATATTAAAAGTGTATTAGAAACATATGTGCAAAATTTAGTATGTTACGTATTCTGCATATATATCTTGTTCGGGTGTGCTTTTGGCGGCGCTGGCGAATGACTTCTTCTCCTCATTCTGGGTCTTTCCTTTCTTAGCTGATTTTCCTGGAGAATTGGTCAAGCGTCGTTTCGAAAATTTTTCTTGTTCCTTGCTGATGAGTGTTAACAACATCTGCCTCCTCCTGTCTGTTATAGCGTCAGTTGTCTCGATGTATTTCGTGTATCCTTGTAGTTCCTTTTGTGAGTAGTTCTTTAAGATCTCTAGTTCTTTCGGAGTGGCATGCAGAGTGTCGTTGCGATTCTTGAGCTGGGATTCCTGGTGGTCGCTTGGTGGTGTTCCCTGCGATGTTGCCGCTTTTGCTATGGGTGATTGCTCCTTAGCTGAAGTGTTGTCGACTGTCTCCTGGACGTGCTCGGGTTTTTCCTTTGGAGACTCTTTCTGACCTTCCTCCATGGGTTGATTCCGCATATTATTTAGATCGTTTTGCTTCACAAGTCGAGGTGTTATGGCCTTCTTGGTCGCAAAAAAAGCATTTTTTTACGACCCCTGCGTAGTATAGTAATGCCCTGCTACGGCCAAAAAAGAGGACATTAGGAATGGTTTTTGTCATAAGGATTTTTACTGAGCGGTCGCCGTTTTTAAGTCCTTTGAGTTCGGGGTATTCGTCTAATCTGTGAGCTTTGATGGTTCCGTAGTGTCGTAGAGTTGTTAATATGGCGTCCCATTGGATCCAGGAGGGCAGGTTCTTGATGGTTAACCAGACACCGTCATCGTCGATGCTGGTTATCGAGCAGGGTTTGTTATTTATCGTCAGCTCCCCATAGGAGACAGCTTGCTGGAGGAAGGCCAGAGTAGTAAAGGTAAGTAAGAAGCAATTTTTACCCACAGGTTGAAGAGTCTCCAAGCACTGAGGTCCAAGTTTATTGTAGAAGGTCCGAGCGACGTCCAGGAATCCGGCGTCGACTTCAAGCCGGACAGTCCGTTTTTTTACCTCTGCAGCCATTAAGGCTGTGGAGAGGTCGTCAGTTGAAGGTAAGTCCCAAGAAGGAACGGCGTCAAAAGGTAATGGCAGGAGTCAGCCAAGTCAGGATACGGCGTAGTGACCAGGAACAGCAGCGACAGGTAAGTCTCAGCAGGACCGCGACCAGGAACAGCAGCGGAATCAGGAACAGCAGAGAAACCGGAAACAGCAGCGGCAGCTTCAGAAGCAGGAACAGGAACAGGAACGTCAGGATACCGGCAGGTAAGTCAGCATCGCAGGAACTAGCTGTATAGCTGGAAAACTCGCTTAACGGCCTTTCGGCCAAGATTTCAGCGAAATAGCTGGGAACAGATACTGAATTTGTTTATTAAAAATCAAATTTGGTACAGTACCCTGTCGGATAATTTCCTGTTTTTTTAAATTAGTTTAAATTAAAAACAGGTCAATAAAATAGTTACAACAAATAAAAAGTAAAAAACTAATTAATTCATAGAAGTAAAATCGAGGTTAAGTTTAAAATTACTAAAAACTTTAACGCGAAGATTTTCCTTTTTTGGCTTCTTTGGTGGGAGTGGTACTGCGTGGGCGCTTTTGGTAGTTGTTTAGTTCTAATTTAATTTCTTCAAGGTATTCGGTCATGGACCAGTTAACAACACCGTTCTGGCCATAGGGTTCATTCCTGACGCGTTCGCAAAGCATCTGTAGTTCTTTTTTATTTAAATTCGTTAGAGGCGGTTTCGTTCCCGGTATCCAGGTCATAGGATCATATGGAAGTCTGGCTGTTGCGGTGAGTTCTTTTGATGTGGTATCGGAGTCGGAGTTGTTCTTTTTTGGTTCGCTGCTTGTTGATTCAGAATTATTTTCAGGTTTATCGGGTTTTGGTGCTGTTTTCAAGGCATCGGAATATTGGCTGGTTTTGACTGGAGGATCTACGGTCTTTGGAGAGGGTGTTGCCAGGAAAAAACTGCTGTCAGAGGTTTTGGAGTCGTTTGATTGGGTAAGTATTTCAGGTGAGCGTGATGGTTTTTCTTTCAGGTCTTCTTCTCGAGTGGTGGCGTTGGTAAGTATAGGTGTTGAACTTCTGTGGTTTTCAGGGTCTTGGGATAAGTCGTCTCCGGTTTTTGTCATTTCGGCCATCTGGTTTCTCTTTTTTCCGCAGGCGGAGGCCACGTGCCCCTCCTGGTCACAAAAAAAGCACTTTTTTGCAACCCCGGTATAATATACCAGGGCCCTGCTCCTTCCAAAATAAAGTACATTAGGTATCGTTTTGTGCATTTTGATTTTTACCGATCTGTCTCCGTTTTTAATTCCTTTTAAATCCTTGTATTCGTCTAGGCGGTGCGTCTTAATGTCGCCGTATTGTCGCAGGGTCGTCAAGATTGAATCCCATTGAATCCATGAGGGAAGTTGCTTAATGGTGAGCCAGACACCGTCATCTTCGACGTTGGTGATTTTACACGTTGAGTTATTAACCGTTATTTCTCCGTAGGAGACAGCTTGCTGCAGATATGCTAGAGTCGTAAAGGTGAGTAAAAAGGTGTCCTTGCCAACAGATTGAAGAGTGTCAATGCTGTCCGGTCCGAGTTTCCCGTGGAAGGTTCGAGCAACTTCCACGTAGCCAGCGTCGACGTCAAGTCGGGCGGTCCGCTTCTTCACCTCTGCAGCCATGATGGCTTTAGAGGGGTCGTCAGGTAAAGGCAAGTCCCAGAAAGGAACAGCGTCAGGTAGTAATGGCTGGAATCGGCCAAGTCAGGATACAGCGTGGAGACCCGGAACAGCAGCGACAGGTAAGTAGCAGCAGAACCAGGACCAGGTACAGCAGCGGATTCAGGAACAGCAACGGGGCCGGAAACAGCAGCGGCGACTTAAAGAGCAGGAACAGAGACGTCAGGATACCGGCAGGTAAGTCCGCATCACAGGAACTAGCTGTAGAGCTTGGATACTCGCTTAACGGCCTTTCGGCCAAGATTTCAGCGAAATAGCTGGGAACAGATACTACACTTTGATCTTAGCCAAAAGGCCGAGATGCGATAACCGGCAAAGGGGGCTTTGGTGGTTGAAAAAGAAAAAGAGTGAGATTGAGTATTCATATATTTCATAATTATGTTTAAGCATATTGCTCGTGGCTGGAGGTGACAGCGTGTATAACCATCACGTCTGACCAAAGAAGGCAACTTCTTGATTTCAAACAAAAAGATCGACGGCCATCGAGCGTTTTCAGCCGTCAACGGTAATATCACGCGGAATACATTGGTTCTCGACCCATCAACGACGGTAAGCCGCGTCGAGTGGGGTCATTTCTTGGGAGGGAGACCACCGGGGAACACGGCGTACCGGTGGCTGCTCTCTTCCTTTCTCCCTCTTTTTTTTTCATTAACGGGATATTTGAGTCTTTTTAATAAAATTTGTGTATTTTTAAATATTTTCTTTTACGCTGTTTCTAACTAGTTCGCCAAGGCGATAATTTATCTTCGGTTTTCTCTGGGTCTTTTTTTTAATAAGTGGCAACATGGAACCGTGCTTAATCGATAATTAGAAAAAGTAAAATCTTGATCATACGGAGTTTCCTCCTGCACACTTACCAGAACAGCTGTAGAGAAGTGTCATGAGATATGGCACTACGAATGGACCGTGGTTGCCGCGTAGTACGCGCCCCGGCATCAGCAACACAAAAACTCGTTTTTTCCAAACCATTCCGCTTTTAACAGTCCCCTATTTCTACAGCGATAGTACCGCAATCCTCGCTAGGTAACTCGATGTAAATAACTTATATGGTGTCCGTTTTGAGAACGGAATTACCATGGTTTGGGAGGGGGTATTTTTTTAAAGGGGAAGACGTGTTGCCAACGCGAATGTCGAAAAGCGGCCGGCTGTGAACTCCTAATCATGTCTCCTGTTAATAACGAAAGTGGCTTAAAAAATCAAACCGTTGGTAACGTACGACAATTAAGGTAAAAAATTACAAAACAAATCCGTCCGAATCTTCAAAATGATCTACTAGCCAATGACGTTAGGAATATATAATATATATATATATATATATATATATATGGTTTTGATTTTAGCGAGGTGGGCCGATCCTGGAAGAACTGCAATACCAGGCCAACCCGTGGCGGAGGTGGAGCAAGCTCCGACCTCTCCGCCGCCGTAAAAAAATAAGTTTAATATCTTGGGCCCCGATGGGACCCGTATCAGATATTAAGCTGATAAGAACAGATACTTAAATTTGTTTATTTGAAAACATAGTCAAAATTACATTGTTCGCGTTATTAAGGTTTTAAATTATCGCGAGCAATTGAAAAGCGGAAAAGTAGATTTACATTTGGGTTTTGAAAAAACACAGCGTCAGGAAAAAATTGATTCTTACAAAATTGATGATTGTAATGCTTTCGCGTACATAAAATTATCGATGGCAATTGAACACTCAAAAAATAAATATTCTTTTCTAGGTTATTACATGCAAGGTAAGTAAAAAAATGAATTAATTTTAAAAATTAATCAAGTTTTCTTTTCAGATAAAGCAATTTTAACAAAAATTTATACTCAGAAGTGTATAAATATATGCGTAAGTTTATGTAATTTCATAATTACTATTTAACATAATCATGGTTTTTTCCGCGTACAAGAATTTAATTTTGTTGCTTTCGGGCAAAACTTAGAATCAAATTACAATAAATTTTATATTTAAATATCCTTGGTATTGTTCAAGTAGGTTGAAATTAGTCTTTCGGTTAACAACCGTGTTTATCCTATCGGTGCAAAATTTTCAAAGTAGATAGACTACTTTGTTTTTAAATATTTACTTATTAGCAACTAAAACAAAATATTAAACATTTTAAAATTTATAGTTCAGACATTTTAGAATAACAATAATAGGCTATTGTTATTTATTTTAATGAGTGGCTTTTCTTGCGCGCACCATTTCAGTTCAAAGACTGGCCGCGGAAAACGAACAAGGTCGGCACGAGCTCGTTTCAACACTTCGTGACGAACCCTTTCTTTGATGACAAAGGCAGGGACGAATTTGTTTTCGAACAATTTGTTGTTTCTGGCTTTCCAGATTTGATACTTGGTCTCAGTGAGTATTATAGAATATACATAAACAAGCGCTAGAGGGACCGGAAGTGGAACGTGGTACAAAACAGATAACACAGAGAGATACCTAACATTAAAATAAGTTCGTAAATCGTTCAAAAGCAGTTTAGCGTTATCGCACTGATAAAAAGATGGACAACCGTCTCGTTGTTGGTGCACATTGGACATGATCTGGTTTTCGCCATATGGCGACTGTATAAAATGTCTCTTACTGGTAAAACGTTGTATAAAATTTTAAACAAGAAGTCGCGTTTATGTTCTTCTATAGATCGAGACCCAATTCTATTAAAAATTAATTTCCAATTTAAATGCGGTTCCATTGACACAATGCGGGGTACATATTTGACAGTTAATTTCTGACCAATCTCAGCGTTATTCAGTTCTAGAAGGTTTTCACCAGCTTTAAGTTTATTTTTAACAGTCTTAGCGTAGTCTCTTGTTTTAATATAATTCGGGTTAACGTATGCACAGTGTGACATTTTTAAATCCCATTTTAGGCTAAAAACAGTGGTTTCAGAAGTCGATAAATTATAAGTTACCGATTTGTTTACCAAATGCCCTTCGGCTTTTAGACAGCTTAACACGCGTGACAAATTTAAGCTAGAGATGACATTTTCTAGATTTGGGACACCGACGCCTCCTTCATCTACAGGTAAGTACATGGTTTTTCTATTTACTAATTCTGTTTTTTCTTTCCACAGAAATCGAAACATGACTTTTTCGAGCTCGGGTATCGTTTTAACAGAAAAGTTCACCAACGGAACAGGGTACGTTAAACGTGGGACTGCTACTTGGCGTAGTAATTGAGCTTTGCCAATTAGAGAGATGTTTTGATCGCCCCAATTATTGACTGTTTCTTTAAAGCGAGCTTTGTAAGTGTTCTCGTTAATGGGGTCGATGCCTCGAGCGTCGAAGACAATACCAAGGATTTTTACGCTGCCATTTGTTATTGCTATTGGCATATTTTCTAATATTTCACAATGGCCCGATCCAAGTCGGATTGCTTTTGATTTATTAACATTTAATTTACTTCCCGACATATCGCAATAACACTGAATTTCAACCATTGAATTTTTAACACTATCTACGTCAGCACTGACGCAATTGACGTCATCAGCGTGCGCAGTATAATTTAAAGTATCGACAACGCCGGCACCCGGACAGGGAAGACCTCTTATCAGGGGGTTCGTCCGAATATTGAAAAGTAAAATTTCGATACAGAGACAGAATAACACGGGAGAAAGGGGGGCACCCCTGCCTTACACCTCGTTGCACGGGAAATTCGGAACTTAAAGAGTTATTAATTAAAATAGAACTAGTGTTTTTAGAATATAAAATGTCAATAAAACCGATAAAATTTTTACCCAACCCAAAAGTGTTTAAAACCTTTAAAATAAACGAATGATCTAAACGATCAAAAGCTTTATTAAAATCAGTAGAAAGTAAGTAACCCGCTTGATGTCGGCGGCTTAATGATTCAATGGTGTCCCTAAGTAGTACAAGGTTATGGGACGCCAACCTTCCCTTGACCCCGCAAGATTGCCCTTGACCAATTAATTTATGGGTGACGCTCTTTAAACGGTTTTCCAGCACCTTCGCGACCATTCTCCTATCCAAATTAAGTAGGGTAATAGGGCGCCAAAATTCGACTAAATGCTTAAAAAGAACATCCTTACAGAGCAGAGATATCATCCCTGTCTGCATGGACACCGGCAGCGTCCCAGCCTCAAGGGCGGAATTGACTACCAAAGTAAGTATTGGCCCAATCAAAGTCCAATACATCTTATAAAAGGTGACGGTCAAACCATCTGGACCCGGTGCCTTTCCGGGTTTAAATGAATTTAATGCGAAAAGCAATTCGCCCTCAGCAATGGCGCCTTCCAAAGGCTCACTGTCTTCGATAGAAAGACAAGGTAAGTTAGTCGGTCTTACAAAGACACTAGTTTGATCAGCCTTATACAGATCGGCATAATACTCCACGAAAGCGGATTTGATGACATCCGGCTCTTTACACCGAACGCCCTCTACTTCGATTTCGCAGATCTCTTCCCTCTTTCTACTCCCTTTAATTTGCAGATAGAACGAAGATGAAAATTGCTCTTCGCCTGTTATAGCGAGGCCGGCCCTTACACCACACATATGCTCGTATTTGGTTTTATATTGTTCTTGCAATAGGTTTTTAAATTTTTCCTCTATAGCTACTGAGTGGATATTTTTATCCGGGGCTTGGTTCATGATTCCCAACACCCATCTATACACGGCTGCTATCTTACGATCTTTAGCGGCCATTTTTTTACCCTTTACTTTTAAAAAATCGGCAATTTTAATTTTAAAATTGTCCCAATCTTTATAGGTTTTAACATTCGACAAAAGTAATTTAATTTCATGTTGGATACTCTGGTCGTTGGCGTCCTCGGGGACTAGGAGTTTGTCGTTTAAACGCCAAACGCCACGTCCTCTAGGAACTCTCTTTTATTTTTAACCCCAAATCGAGAAGTTTATGGTCCGAAAATGCAATAGGTGTAATTTGAATTTTATCTATATGAATAAATCTATTTTTACTGACATAAAAGTGATCCCGTCTACTAAAAACATTGCCATTTCCCCACGTAAGCCCAGGGACAGTAGGGTATAAATGCCGCCAAGCGTCTACTAAATTTAAATTAGAGGTAGCTGAGGTTAAAGCCTTTACGCTAAGGTCCGGAAAAATAGTACCGCCTTCCCTGTCTAAGGCCGGGTTGACGATACAGTTAAAATCTCCACCAATAATAAGGTGGTCGTAACGACCATCGGAAAAGGTATACAATTGATCGAAAAAAAATTTCTTTCTCGCGGATTACACGGGGCATAGACATTCATGATTCGGAACCGGCTTTTTTCTAGTGTAATATCGACACTTATAATACGGCCGTCATGGTCGGCTCGAAAACTTTTGATTACAGAATTAAAATGTTTTTTAAAAATTAAAACCACTCCCCGAGATTTATTCGACCCCTGACTAAAATAAATACAGTCAGTAAAAAATTTTCGTCTTATAGACCACCAATTATCTGAGCTTAAAAGATGAGTCTCTTGTAAAAAGAGAACATCCAGCTTACTGGATGTAAACAAGGCCGCAACATTATCTAACTTCTTAACGTCCCGCATTCCGTTAATATTTAAAGTTCCTATATTAAGGCTTATCATAAAAGATTTAAGAATGAGTCAAAAGTTTTCACAGCTACTTGCTTTTCTTAGGATGCGTCGATGGACTGAAGGAGCTGAGACGTTTGGGCGTCTTGGGCGTTGATGCGTTTTGGCGTGTGAGCGGAGTGAATTTCCCAGCCATCGTTAACTTTGCTTGAGTGGGTTTCGACGTCATTGGACCCAACGTGGGGACCCGTGGCGTAGTTTTTACCGACCCATCAGTTATTTCAGCAAATGTCGGCATGCTGGGAGCTTGCGTGTCTTCGGGAAACCCGAAACTAACCGGGGATTGTAACGGCAAGTTGGACTGCGTATCTTGTTGTGACCCTTCGGCCCTAGAGCTGCTCGTTCTTGCGTCAGAGGTGGGTTCTTCATCTTGCATTTCTGCATCAGCGTCTGGAACATCTGGCTGCTGGTCTTTGATGGTACAGGACGTTTCAGCGTGTTGACTAATTTTATCCTGGTGCTGGTTATCGAGGTTATCAGCGTTCTTACTGGCCTTCGCCTTCTTCTTGGGACAATCACGTACCTGGTGGGTGTCCTTGCGTCAGTAATAACACATTCGCTGAACTCCCCGGTACGTGATCTGGATCTTATGACCGCTGATAGTCATTAAATTAGGGATGGCGCTCTTTACCTTCACCTCTAGACGTCTGGTCCCCGTTCGGAGATCTTTTAACGGTCCTTTCTGATACGTTTCCCAGGATTCGGAAACTACTTCGCAATAGCTTCTTAGAGCCGCCTTGAGAAAAGACAACTCCCACCAGCTAGGCGCGTCCTTCACCGTGATAAACGATACCGGGTCAGCTACTCCAACTATGTCCAAATGTTTGTCGTTAACCAGGATACCGGAATCAACAGCTTTTTGATAGCTCCCAGAGTCACTAAAAGTGACTTGAACGTCAAACTTGCCTAGCATCTGAAAAACCGTGATGCTTTTTGGGCCGACATGATCAAACAGCGCAGTTGCGTGATCTTCGACGGTGACACCATCAAACTGGATACGGGCCGTAGATTTCTTTACAGCCGCAGCTGGAGGGTTGGATATCTGCGACGAAGCAGGAGCCATGATGACCGCTACAAGCGTCGAGATTGACGGAAGACTCACAGGAACCACTGGAAGGAGATTCTTGGAGCACCGGAACGAGACTGGGAGATTCTGGAACGACTGGAGCAGTGACAGATTACGTGAACCGGACCCGTAATGACTTCCCGATACAGGAGATAAAACGAATCACTACCTTCGGCTTCGAAAAAAGGAGCAGATACTACCCTTTGAGCTTAGCCAAAAGGCCGAGAAGCGATAACCGGCAAAGGGGGCTTTGGTGGTTGAAAAAGAAAAAGAGTGAGATTGAGTATTCATATATTTCATAATTATGTTTAAGCAGATTGCTCGTGGCTGGAGATGACAGCGTGTATAACCATCACGTCTGACCAAAGAAGGCAACTTCTTGATTTCAAACAAAAAGATCGACGGCCATCGAGCGTTTTCAGCCGTCAACGGTAATATCACGCGGAATACATTGGTTCTCGACCCATCAACGACGGTAAGCCGCGTCGAGTGGGGTCATTTCTTGGGAGGGAGACCACCGGGGAACACGGCGTGCCGGTGGCTGCTCTCTTCCTCTCTCCCTCTTTTTTTTTCATTAACGGGGTATTTGAGTCTTTTTAATAAAATTTGTGTATTTTTAAATATTTTCTTTTACGCTGTTTCTAACTAGTTCGCCAAGGCGATAATTTATCTTCGGTTTTCTCTGGGTCTTTTTTTTAATAAGTGGCAACATGGAACCGTGCTTAATCGATAATTAGAAAAAGTAAAATCTTGATCATACGGAGTTTCCTCCTGCACGCTTACCAGAACAGCTGTAGAGAAGTGTCATGAGATATGGCACTACGAATGGACCGTGGTTGCCGCGTAGTACGCGCCCCGGCATCAGCAACACAAAAACTCGTTTTTTCCTAACCATCCCGCTTTTAACAGTCCCCTATTTCAACAGCGATAGTACCGCAATCCTCGCTAGATAACTCGATGTAAATAACTTATATGGTGTCCGTTTTGAGAACAGAGTTACCATGGTTTGGGAGGGGGTATTTTTTTAAAGGGGAAGACGTGTTGCCAACGCGAATGTCGAAAAGCGGCCGGCTGTGAACTCCTAATCATGTCTCCTGTTAGTACGAAAGTGACTTAAAAAAATCATACCGTTGGTAACGTACGACAATTAAGGTAAAAAATTACAAAACAAATCCATCCGAATCTTCAAAATGATCTACTAGCCAATGACGACTTTCCCTCTTATGACGTTAGGAATATATATATATTTATATATATATATGGTTTTGCATTTAGATTCATTGAGCGAGGTGGGCCGATCCTGGAAGAACTGCAATACCAGGCCAACCCGTGGCGGAGGTGGAGCAAGCTCCGACCTCTCCGCCGCCGTCAAAAAAATAAGTTTAATATCTTGGGCCCCGATGGGACCCGTATCAGATATTAAGCTGATAAGAACAGATACTGAATTTGTTTATTTAAATTCTTGGTCAGTTTACAATTGTTCGCGTTATTAATATTTAAATTATCGCGAACATTGTCAAAAACAGTTATTTCTTTTTTTTTCTCAGGTTTCTGTTTAAAAACGTCAAGGTAAGTATATCTTTAAACTATTTTTCCTATATTTTAACAGTAAGTATAATTTTTACGGTTTTTATCTATATTTTAACAAGGTAAGTATTTTTCTATAATCTAACAAGGTAAGTATAACTTTAACTAAAATTTTTTACAGGTAAGTATATTTCTTTTCAATATTCTTTCTTTCTAACTTTAACGTAAAAAAATATATATATTTTACAAAGATACGGCGAACCAGATTAAATTAAGTTCCCCTTTTTTATAATCCAATACATTTAAAAACTCAAACATATAAAACCGTATACTTAAATTGTAAAATTAAAAGTATATGTAAAACTTAAAAGAGTTATTAAAACCATATTTACAACTCAGAACTAGGACCTACTTTTTCCCTTTCTTAAGTTCTTTTTCAGGTGGAGGACTATGACGTCGTTTGAATCGCTGCTGCAGCTGATGCTTGGCCTTTCGTACTGCATTTTCGCGCCAGACCAGGACCTGTGGTTCCGTGTTAGTTAATGCGTTGCGAACATTTGTATTCTTGACAATGAATTTCAAATAAACAAATTCAGTATCTGTTCTCAATAGTGTTATACGGAGATCTTAGTCGGGGGGGGCGAGAAGTGTTTTTACGCCTTTAGGCGAGTTTGCCTGCTCTCTGTCACGCTGAATCGTCAGTCGCTGCCGTTCCTGTCTCCAGCCCAGTTCCAGTTCCGGCTGTTGTTCCTGTCTTCCTGTTGCCGCTTGATACAAACCAACGGTTCCTGAGTTCCGGTCTCCGCTTCGGCGGTTTCCACCAACTATCGCCAGGCCTGCCGTACAATCGTTGCCGTCAGCATCGCAGTCAATGCCCTCGTCCTCGAAGAAGGCAACTGCAAAAATCAAGTTCGACGGGGTCAGTATGGAAGATTTGGCTGTTGCCCTTTTCGACCACATTGGCCCCAGGAGTATCTCAATTTTTCAGATTTTTGGCTAAGATCAAAGTGTAGTATCTGTTCCCAGCTATTTCGCTGAAATCTTGGCCGAAAGGCCGTCAAGCGAGTTTTCCAGCTATACAGCTAGTTCCTGCGATGCTGACTTACCTGCCGGTATCCTGACGTCTCTGTTCCTGTTCCTGCTCTTGAAGTTGCCGCTGATGTTTCCGGTTCCGTTGCTGTTCCTGATTCCGCTGCTGTTCTTGGTTCCGCTGCTACTTACCTGTCGCTGCTGTTCCGGGTCTCCACGCCTGTATCCTGATTTGGCTGATTCCTGCCAATACCACTTGACGCTGTTCCTTCCTGGGACTTGCCTTCACCTGACGACCCCTCTAAAGCCATCATGGCTGCAGAGGTGAAAAAACGCACTGCTCACCTTCAGGTCGACGCCGGATTCCTGGACGTCGCTCGGACCTTCCACGATAAGCTCGGCCGTGACTGCCTTGACACGCTACAACCTCTTGGTAAAGACAAGTTTTTAATAACTTTTACAACCCTGGCCTTCCTGCAACAGGCTCTCTCCTACAATGACCTCGTTATCAACGATAAACCTTGCCGACTCACCAGCGTCGAAGATGACGGCGTCTGTGTTACCATAAAAAACCTACCTCACTGGATCCAATGGGACTCTGTCCTCACCACCATGAGACAGTATGGAGCCATTAAAGCTCACCGTCTGGACGAGTACCCTCAACTGAAAGGACTCAAAAATGGAGACAGATCGGTAAAAATTAAAATTGAGAAACCAATACCCAATGTTGTTTATTTTGGGCGTAGCCGAGCCCTAGTATATTACCAAGGGGTCGTGAAGAAGTGTTTCTTCTGCGACCAGGAGGGACATACGGCGTCCGCATGCGAGGCAAAAAAGGCCAGAAAGGAAGCAACCGAGAAGTCCGAGCACGTCCAGGAAGGGGAAAGCTTGGAAACCCAAGGAAAGATTGTGGCATCCAAGGAGCAAGAGCCCGCAACGGTATCAGCGGAATTGGCGGACCCACCCAGTGACCACCAGGAATCCCAGCCCGAGAATCGCAGCAACAGTACATATGTCCATCCGCAACAACTAGAGAAATTAAAGAACTATTCACAGGCAGAACTACGAGATTTTAGGGAATGCCTCGAGACTACAGAAACAATTGGCGACTGCAGGAAACAAGTGTATTTCGCGCTGATCAACAAGGAACAGGAAAAATTCTCCAAAAGACGAATGACCAACTCTCCAGGGAAATCAATAAAGAAAGGCAAGACAGAAGACGTTGAGAAGACATTCGCTAGCGCCACCAAAACCACACCGGAGCAAGATCTTTACGCAGATTACGTAACATACTAAATTTTTTAATTTTACTCAAATGTTTTAAAAACCTGAAAAAATAGAAAAAAAGAAAACAAATACTTACCTTGATCGTATATGAACTTGGACACTCCTAGAAATTAAAAATGTTAATATTTAAGTTTTATAACGCATTAGGAAAAATGTAAATACTTGAATTTTTTAGCTTATCCGACTTTGGAACAACCCCCGACGACCGCACAGGAAAGCGCCAATTCCAGTCAACCAGACTCCGACAAAAGTACTTGTGCTAAGGAGCACGATCCGAAAGCAGAAGCAGGAATACCACTAGAGGCACCACCCAGCGACCACCAGGAACCATGACCGAAATACCTACCCATCTTACCGTCCTCAGGTGCCATTTCCGGCTCTAGTTGTGGTTCGGCCATCTCGGTTCGTGACGTTTTCGCGTCCTCTGTCACGGGTTTCCGGTGTGACAACCAGGGACGTGTCGTGAGTCTGAACGTTCGCGTCCAAGACCAACTCTTTCGTCTCGTATCGGTTTACGCGCCGTGTCGGCCAATACATCGCCGCGCGTTTTTCGAAAACCTGCCGAATTTTTTCGGTGGGAAGTTTGACCGTCTCGTACTCGGCGGTGACTTCAACTGTGTTTTAGACGCCAATCTTGATCGTGACGCCCTTCCGCTTGGTCCCCCGGACCTCAGCGCTTCTACCTTAGCATCGGTCGTAACCGACTGGGACCTTCGTGACGCATGGCGTCAACTGCACCCGACCGCTAGGGCTTACTCTTGGCACTCCAACCACGCCAATTCACGCTTAGACACTTTCTTCGTGTCTATCAACGACACCATTGTCCCGCTGATATTTTGCCTTTACGGCATATTTCAGACCACGATGCCGTTCTATTGTCCGTTTGCGTTTCGCCCCCGCGCCAGCGTGGTCCGAGTGTCTGGCGCCTTAACACCGCCATTTTGACTGACGGCAACCGGGAAACCCACAAAGCCGCGCTCCGTCATATTTTAGCCAAAGTTGACTCTGTTTCCACCTGGGAAACTTCCAAGTTAGAGTGCGCGCGTTATTTCCGTCGCGTTGGGAAAAATCGCGAGCGAAACACCGTCAAGAGACAGCGTTCCTCCGATGGGCACTCCAAAAGGTTTCTCGGGTTACACCGGAAACTACCATGACTGTTGCGGCTAAGGAAGAGGTCCTGCCCCTTCTTCGCGCTGAATACCAAACGCATTTCCGCGATCAACAAGACCGCGCTTTGGCGACGATATTAGCGGAAGAGGAGAACTTTAACTCTTCCTTCTACCGTCGAATTAAAACACCAAAACAGCACGTCGCTATCACCGAAGTCACCACAGCGACCGGTATTTCGTCCGACGACTCGGACATCCACGACTCTTTCGTCCATTATTACGAAGCTCTGTATACGAGGGACACTCTCAGCGACGCGGACGCGTTCTTCGAGCGTCATGCCGCCGCGCTGCCAACCCTTTCCGAACTAGACCGTGACTTCTAAGATCGTCCTATCGCGGAGGACGAGTTAACCCAGGCGTTACACCGGTTGAAAAGCGGTAAAACCCCTGGTCCGGACGGCTTACCTACCGAGTTCTACTCGTTTATGTGGGCGGAACTACGTCCCATTTTTACCAATGTCTTTAATGACTTCTTCAGCGGTTCGGACTTACCTGAATCGTTCCAAGTTGGCAACGTTACGCTTCTGTGCAAAGACGAAACCCAGAAAACCTTTCCGTCGTCGTGGCGACCTATCACTCTAATTAACAGCGAAAGGAAGCTGTACGCGACTGTTTTAGACATAAGAATCTCCAAGGTCACGTCCAAACTCATCGGACAAAATAAGACCTGCGGCGTGAGAAGGCGCCAGCCCATCTATAACTTGGTGGCCCTCCGCGACATTCTTCATGATTACCGAGAGCGAAACCAGGCGGGTTTCTTGCTTGCGGTGGATTTTGAAAAGGCCTTTGACAGGGTTAACCACACTTACCTTTGGAAGGTTCTGGAACGCTTCGGTTTCGGCGCACGTCTCACCGCCGCCCTGAAACTTATGTATCGTGACACCAGTAGTAGGCTTGCTATCAACGGTCATCTCAGCGCCTCGTTTCCCATCATGCGCGGCGTCCGTCAAGGATGTCCGCTGTCTCCGAGCCTGTTTTGCTTGTCGATCGAACCACTCTTGTATGCCGTAAGTCACTCCACTCACATCAGAGGCCTTCATTGCCCTGGTACTCTTGCCTCTTCCCACGAAGTTTACTCGGCCCACGCGGACGATGTTAACTTCCTACTAGAAGACATCGCCTCTGTCCGTAACACTCTTTCGCTTCTTGACGAGTTCTGTTTGGTCTCAGGTGGTAAACTCAACACCACCAAGACTCGCTCGAGTAGGCTGCGCCGTCCTTGAGACTGTACCCCCGTCTCTACCTATAAAAGAGACATCCGAGCCTATCAAGATACTCGGAATATTTTTCACGCGTTGCGGTGTAGCTATGGAAAATGAGTATCGTTTTCTCCAGAACTTTATGGACGCATTGCACATGTACCGAGATAACCCATTTTGCTTCAGGACTAGAATCCAACTCGTGAAACAAATAGCCTTACCGAAATTGTTGTATCCCGTGCCGTTGGTAACCTTTTCCGAGAAAACCAAAGCCACGATCGTTAAAAGTATATTCTCCTTCATTTGGGGCGCTAGACAAGAAATTGTCTCCAGACAGACCATGCAGCTTGACCCCAAATGCGGCGGACTCGGTGTCCCTGACATCAATCTGGAAATAAAGGCGCTGAGTTTCACCAGATACCAGTCTTGTCTAGCCGCCATTGATCATCCAGTTAGCGCGTCGATCTGTCATCATCTCTCGACGACCGCTAAAACGCTCTTCGGGATTCCCTAGACCTCCAGCACTACCCACGCGAGCGAAGTCCACCCGACATACTTACCGCATAAGACCACCGCCACCCAACTCCGCGCGACCAACCCGAAAATTGACTTATTTAAAGTCACGACCAAAACCGTCAAGCAATCACTCAGGACACCCCACAAACCCAGAATCGTCACACTCCAGCCGGACGTCGATTGGAACGTGGCATTCGGTCGTCTGTCGCAAAGCGCCGTCACGGGTTCGCGTCGCGATTTCGCTTTCAAAGTGCTGCATGACGTGGTACCGGTCCGCGACGTTCTTTACGTTCAAAACATGGCTACGACACGCGCGTGCCCCTTTTGTGGCAAATCGGAATCGCTCGCGCATCTTCTGTATGAGTGCGATATTCCAACCTTGCTGAGGAACCGCGTTCGCCAGTTCCTCGGGGTGAAATTCGTATCCTTGCCCACCGTGTGCCACCTCGCGCCGCTTCCCGTTCCGAAAGCAATCATTTACGCAACGCTCATTCTGCTTGCGGAAATAAATCTCCAAGTTTGGAAGGCCCGCAACCGTCTCCTTTTTGAGAACAAACGCGACACAGCCGTCGTGGTCCTGCACCGTGTCCGAATGAACCTCGCCGCGCGTGCTCGTGCGGACCGACTTCGGTTCACGGAAGAAAAATTCCGAGAACTGTGGCGCTACGAATTAAAGCCTTTCGTCACTGATAATGGTGGTGAAATTTCGTTGTTGTTTTAAACTTCAATGTAACCAAATTTTAAGAAAATGAACATACATGCAAAATAGTATAAGGTTTAAAACATTATAAGAATACCTGTAAAAAATGTTAAACTTACCTGAAAACAATGATACACTTACCTGAAAAAACTGTTACACTTACCTGAAAAAACTGTTAAACTTATTTACCTGGAAAAAATGTTAAACCTCCCTGAAAAAATGTTACACTTTACTGGAAAAAAGTTACACTTACCTGAAAAAATGTTAAATTTAGCTGAAAACATTTTAGTATTCCCTGACAAAAATGAAAATTTTGATAGTTACTTTTAAACTTACCTGAAAAATATAAATGATCAAATTTAAACCGGAAAAATGTTAAACTTCTTCTTACCTGAAAACTTCTACGTCACATTTAAACTTACCTGGAATATTAAATTAATTTCTGTCCAATTAATGTAAATACCTAATTACTCCGAATCAATTTGTGTCCACGATCTATTGAAAGATCTGTATCTGTATATATTTGTCCTTCATTAATAAACTATTTCAGTATCTGTTCTTATCAGCTTAATATCTGATACGGGTCCCATCGGGGCCCAAGATATTAAACTTATTTTTGACGGCGGCGGAGAGATCGGAGCTTGCTCCACCTCCGCCACGGGTTGGCCTGGTATTGCAGTTCTTCCAGGATCGGCCCACCTCGCTCAATGAATCTAAAATCAAAACCATATATATATATATATATATATATATATATATATATATTCCTAACGTCATAAGAGGGAAAGTCGTCATTGGCTAGTAGATCATTTTGAAGATTCGGACGGATTTGTTTTGTAATTTTTTACCTTAATTGTCGTACGTTACCAACGGTATGATTTTTTAAGTCACTTTCGTTACTTACAGGAGACATGATTAGGAGTTCACAGCCGGCCGCTTTTCGACATTCGCGTTGGCAACACGTCTTCCCCTTTAAAAAAATACCCCCTCCCAAACCATGGTAACTCCGTTCTCAAAACGGACACCATATAAGTTATTTACATCGAGTTACCTAGCGAGGATTGCGGTACTATCGCTGTAGAAATAGGGGACTGTTAAAAGCGGGATGGTTTGGAAAAAACGAGTTTTGGTGTTGCTGATGCCGGGGCGCGTACTACGCGGCAACCACGGTCTATTCGTAGTGCCATATCTCATGACACTTCTCTACAGCTGTTCTGGTAAGCGTGCAGGAGGAAACTCCGTATGATCAAGATTTTACTTTTTCTAATTATCGATTAAGCACGGTTCCATGTTGCCACTTATTAAAAAAAAGACCCAGAGAAAACCGAAGATAAATTATCGCCTTGGCGAACTAGTTAGAAACAGCGTAAAAGAAAATATTTAAAAATATACAATTTTTTTTAAAAAGACTCAAATACCCCGTTAATGAAAAAAAAGAGGGAGAGAGGAAGAGAGCAGCCACCGGCACGCCGTGTTCCCCGGTGGTCTCCCTCCCAAGAAATGACCCCACTCGACGCGGCTTACCGTCGTTGATGGGTCGAGAACCAATGTATTCCGCGTGATATTACCGTTGACGGCTGAAAACGCTCGATGGCCGTCAATCTTTTTGTTTGAAATCAAGAAGTTGCCTTCTTTGGTCAGACGTGATGGTTATACACGCTGTCATCTCCAGCCACGAGCAATCTGCTTAAACATAATTATGAAATATATGAATACTCAATCTCACTCTTTTTCTTTTTCAACCACCAAAGCCCCCTTTGCCGGTTATCGCTTCTCGGTCTTATGGCTAAGATCAAAGTGTAGTATCTGCTCCTTTTTTCGAAGCCGAATGTCGTGATTCGTTTTATCTCCTGTATCGGGAAGTCATTACGGGTCCGGTTCACGTAATCTGTCGCTGCTCCAGTCGTTCCAGAATCTCCCAGTCTCGTTCCGGTGCTCCAAGAATCCCCTTCCAGTGGTTCCTGTGAGTCTTCCGTCAATCTCGACGCTTGTAGCGGTCATCATGGCTCCTGCTTCGTCGCAGATATCCAACCCTCCAGCTGCGGCTGTAAAGAAGGCTACGGCCCGTATCCAGTTTGATGGTGTCACCGTCGAAGATATCGCAACGGCGCTGTTTGATCATGTCGGCCCAAAAGCATCACGGTTTTTCAGATGCTAGGCAAGTTTGACGTTCAAGTCACTTTTAGTGACTCTGGGAGCTATCAAAAAGCTCTTGATTCCGGTATCCTGGTTAACGACAAACATTTGGACATAGTTGGAGTAGCTGACCCGGTATCGTTTATCACGGTGAAGGACGCGCCTAGCTGGTGGGAGTTGTCTTTTCTCAAGGCGGCTCTAAGAAGCTATTGCGAAGTAGTTTCCGAATCTTGGGAAACGTATCAGAAAGGACCGTTAAAAGATCTCCGAACGGGGACCAGACGTCTAGAGGTGAAGGTAAAGAGCGCCATCCCTAATTTAATGACTATCAGCGGTCATAAGATCCAGATCACGTACCGGGGAGTTCAGCGAATGTGTTATTACTGTCGCAAGGACACCCACCAGGTACGTTATTGTCCCAAGAAGAAGGCGAAGGCCAGTAAGAACGCTGATAACCTCGATAACCAGCACCAGGATAATATTAGTCCAGACGCCGAAACGTCCGGTACCATCAAAGACCAGCAGCCAGATGTTCCAGACGCTGATGCAGAAATGCAAGATGAAGAACCCACCTCTGACGCAGAACGAGCAGCTCTAGGGCCGAAGGGTCACAACAAGATACGCAGTCTAACTCGCCGTTACAATCCCCGGTTAAATTCGGGTTTCCCGAAGACACGCAAGCTCCCAGCATGCCGACATTTGCTGAAATAACTGATGGGTCGGTAAAAACTACGCCACGGGTCCCCACGTTGGGTCCAATGACGTCGAAACCCACTCAAGCAAAGTTAACGATGGCTGGGAAATTCACTCCGCTCACACGCCAAAACGCATCAACGCCCAAGACGCCCAAACGTCTCAGCTCCTTCAGTCCATCGACGCATCCTAAGAAAAGCAAGTAGCTGTGAAACCTTTTGACTCATTCTTAAATCTTGTATGATAAGCCTTAATATAGGAACTTTAAATATTAACGGAATGCGGGACGTTAAGAAGTTAGATAATGTTGCGGCCTTGTTTACATCCAGTAAGCTGGATGTTCTCTTTTTACAAGAGACTCATCTTTTAAGCTCAGATAATTGGTGGTCTATAAGACGAAATTTTTTTACTGACTGTATTTATTTTAGTCAGGGGTCGAATAAATCTCGGGGAGTGGTTTTAATTTTTAAAAAACATTTTAATTCTGTTATCAAAAGTTTTCGAGCCGACCATGACGGCCGTATTATAAGTGTCGATATTATACTAGAAAAAAGCCGGCTCCGAATCACGAATGTCTATGCCCCGTGTAATCCGCGAGAAAGAATTTTTTTCGATCAATTGTATACCTTTTCCGATGGTCGTTACGACCACCTTATTATTGGTGGAGATTTTAACTGTATCGTCAACCCGGCCTTAGACAGGGAAGGCGGTACTATTTTTCCGGACCTTAGCGTAAAGGCTTTAAGCTCAGCTACCTCTAATTTAAATTTAGTAGACGCTTGGCGGCATTTATACCCTACTGTCCCTGGGCTTACGTGGGGAAATGGCAATGTTTTTAGTAGACGGGATCACTTTTATGTCAGTAAAAATAGATTTATTCATATAGATAAAATTCAAATTACACCTATTGCATTTTCGGACCATAAACTTCTCGATTTGGGGTTAAAAATAAAAGAGGGGGTTCCTAGAGGACGTGGCGTTTGGCGTTTAAACGATAAACTCCTAGTCCCCGAGGACGCCAACGACCAGAGTATCCAACATGAAATTAAATTACTTTTGTCGAATGTTAAAACCTATAAAGATTGGGACAATTTTAAAATTAAAATTGCCGATTTTTTAAAAGTAAAGGGTAAAAAAATGGCCGCTAAAGATCGTAAGATAGCAGCCGTGTATAGATGGGTGTTGGGAATCATGAACCAAGCCCCGGATAAAAATATCCACTCAGTAGCTATAGAGGAAAAATTTAAAAACCTATTGCAAGAACAATATAAAACCAAATACGAGCATATGTGTGGTATAAGGGCCGGCCTCGCTATAACAGGCGAAGAGCAATTTTCATCTTCGTTATATCTGCAAATTAAAGGGAGTAGAAAGAGGGAAGAGATCTGCGAAATCGAAGTAGAGGGCGTTCGGTGTAAAGAGCCGGATGTCATCAAATCCGCTTTCGTGGAGTATTATGCCGATCTGTATAAGGCTGATCAAACTAGTGTCTTTCTAAGACCGACTTACTTACCTTGTCTTTCTATCGAAGACAGTGAGCCTTTGGAAGGCGCCATTACTGAGGGCGAATTGCTTTTCGCCTTAAATTCATTTAATCCCGGGAAGGCACCGGGTCCAGATGGTTTGACCGTCACCTTTTATAAGATGTATTGGACTTTGATTGGGCCAATACTTACTTTGGTAGTCAACTCCGCCCTTGAGGCTGGGACGCTGCCGGTGTCCATGCAGACAGGGATGATATCTCTGCTCTGTAAGGATGTTCTTTTTAAGCATTTAGTCGAATTTTGGCGCCCTATTACCCTACTTAATTTGGATAGGAGAATGGTCGCGAAGGTGCTGGAAAACCGTTTAAAGAGCGTCACCGATAAATTAATTGGTCAAGGGCAATCTTGCGGGGTCAAGGGAAGGTTGGCGTCCCATAACCTTGTACTACTTAGGGACACCATTGAATCATTAAGCCGCCGACATCAAGCGGTTTACTTACTTTCTACTGATTTTAATAAAGCTTTTGATCGTTTAGATCATTCGTTTATTTTAAAGGTTTTAAACACTTTTGGGTTGGGTAAAAATGTTATCGGTTTTATTGACATTTTATATTCTAAAAACACTAGTTCTATTTTAATTAATAACTCTTTAAGTTCCGAATTTCCCGTGCAACGAGGTGTAAGGCAGGGGTGCCCCCTTTCTCCCGTGTTATTCTGTCTCTGTATCGAAATTTTACTTTTCAATATTCGGACGAACCGCCTGATAAGAGGTCTTCCCTGTCCGGGTGCCGCCGTTGTCGATACTTTAGATTATACTGCGCACGCTGATGACGTCAATTGCGTCAGTGCTGACGTTGATAGTGTTAAAAATTCAATGGTTGAAATTCAGTGTATTGCGATATGTCGGGAAGTAAATTAAATGTCAATAAATCAAAAGCAATCCGACTTGGATCGGGCCATTGTGAAATATTAGAAAATATGCCAATAGCAATAACAAATGGCAGCGTAAAAATCCTTGGTATTGTCTTCGACGCTCGAGGCATCGACCCCATTAACGAGAACACTTACAAAGCTCGTTTTAAAGAAACAGTCAATAATTGGGGCGATCAAAACATCTCTCTAATTGGCAAAGCTCAATTACTACGCCAAGTAGCAGTCCCACGTTTAACGTACCCTGTTCCGTTGGTGAACTTTTCTGTTAAAACGATACTCGAGCTCGAAAAAGTCATGTTTCGATTTCTGTGGAAAGAAAAAACAGAATTAGTAAATAGAAAAACCATGTACTTACCTGTAGATGAAGGAGGCGTCGGTGTCCCAAATCTCGAAAATGTCATCTCTAGCTTAAATTTGTCACGCGTGTTAAGCTGTCTAAAAGCCGAAGGGCATTTGGTAAACAAATCGGTAACTTATAATTTATCGACTTCTGTAACCACTGTTTTTAGCCTAAAATGGGATTTAAAAATGTCACACTGTGCATACGTTAACCCGAATTATATTAAAACAAGAGACTACGCTAAGACTGTTAAAAATAAACTTAAAGCTGGTGAAAACCTTCTAGAACTGAATAACGCTGAGATTGGTCAGAAATTAAATGTCAAATATGTACCCCGAATTGTGTCAATGGAACCGCATTTAAATTGGAAATTAATTTTTAATAGAATTGGGTCTCGATCTATAGAAGGACATAAACGCGACTTCTTGTTTAAAATTTTATACAACGTTTTACCAGTAAGAGACATTTTGTACAGACGCCATATGGCGAAAACTAGATCATGTCCAATGTGCACCAACAATGAGACGGTTGTCCATCTTTTTTATCAGTGCGATAACGCTAAACTGCTTTTGAACGATTTACGAACTTATTTTATTGTTAGGTATCTCTCTGTGCAATCTGTTTTGTACCACGTTCCACTTCCGGTCCCTCTAGCGCTTGTTTATGTATATTCTATAATACTCACTGAGACCAAGTATCAAATCTGGAAAGCCAGAAACAACAAATTGTTCGAAAACAAATTCGTCCCTGCCTTTGTCATCAAAGAAAGGGTTCGTCACGAAGTGTTGAAACGAGCTCGTGCCGACCTTGTTCGTTTTCCGCGGCCAGTCTTTGAACTGAAATGGTGCGCGCAAGAAAAGCCACTCATTAAAATAAATAACAATAGCCTATTATTGTTATTCTAAAATGTCTGAACTATAAATTTTAAAATATTTAATATTTTGTTTTAGTTGCTAATAAGTAAATGTATAAAAACAAAGTAGTCTATCTACTTTGAAAATTTTGCACCGATAGGATAAACACGGTTGTTAAGTGAAAGACTAATTTCAACCTACTTGAACAATACCAAGGATATTTAAATATAAAATTTATTGTAATTTGATTCTAAGTTTTGCCCGAAAGCAACAAAATTAAATTCTTGTACGCGGAAAAAACCATGATTATGTTAAATAGTAATTATGAAATTACATAAACTTACGAATATATTTATACACTTCTGAGTATAAATTTTTGTTAAAATTGCTTTATCTGAAAAGAAAACTTGATTAATTTTTAAAATTAATTCATTTTTTACTTACCTTGCATGTAATAACCTAGAAAAGAATATTTATTTTTTGAGTGTTCAATTGCCATCGATAATTTTATGTACGCGAAAGCATTACAATCATCAATTTTGTGAGAATCAATTTTTTCCTGACGCTGTGTTTTTTCAAAACCCAAATGTAAATCTACTTTTCCGCTTTTCAATTGCTCGCGATAATTTAAAACCTTAATAACGCGAACAATGTAATTTTGACTATGTTTTCAAATAAACAAATTTAAGTATCTGTTCTTATCAGCTTAATATCTGATACGGGTCCCATCGGGGCCCAAGATATTAAACTTATTTTTGACGGCGGCGGAGAGGTCGGAGCTTGCTCCGCCTCCGCCACGGGTTGGCCTGGTATTGCAGTTCTTCCAGGATCGGCCCACCTCGCTCAATGAATCTAAAACCAAACACCATATATATATATATATATATATTCCTAACGTCATAAGAGGGAAAGTCGTCATTGGCTAGTAGATCATTTTGAAGATTCGGACGGATTTGTTTTGTAATTTTTTTCCTTAATTGTCGTACGTTACCAACGGTATGATTTTTTTAAGTCACTTTCGTTACTAACAGGAGACATGATTAGGAGTTCACAGCCGGCCGCTTTTCGACATTCGCGTTGGCAACACGTCTTCCCCTTTAAAAAAATACCCCATATAAGTTATTTACATCGAGTTACCCAGCGAGGATTGCGGTACTATCGCTGTAGAAATAGGGGACTGTTAAAAGCGGGATGGTTTGGAAAAAACGAGTTGTTGTGTTGCTGAGGCCGGGGCGCGTACTACGCGGCAACCACGGTCCATTCGTAGTGCCATATCTCATGACACTTCTCTACAGCTGTTCTGGTAAGCGTGCAGGAGGAAACTCCGTATGATCAAGATTTTACTTTTTCTAATTATCGATTAAGCACGGTTCCATGTTGCCACTTATTAAAAAAAAGACCCAGAGAAAACCGAAGATAAATTATCGCCTTGGCGAACTAGTTAGAAACAGCGTAAAAGAAAATATTTAAAAATACACAAATTTTATTAAAAAGTCTCAAATACCCCATTAATGAAAAAAAAGAGGGAGAGAGGAAGAGAGCAGCCACCGGCACGCCGTGTTCCCCGGTGGTCTCCCTCCCAAGAAATGACCCCACTCGACGCGGCTTACCGTCGTTGATGGGTCGAGAACCAATGTATTCCGCGTGATATTACCGTTGACGGCTGAAAACGCTCGATGGCCGTCGATCTTTTTGTTTGAAATCAAGAAGTTGCCTTCTTTGGTCAGACGTGATGGTTATACACGCTGTCTTCTCCAGCCACGAGCAATATGCTTAAACATAATTATGAAATATATGAATACTCAATCTCACTCTTTTTCTTTTTCAACCACCAAAGCCCCCTTTGCCGGTTATCGCTTCTCGGCGAGAAAATTATTTAACATGTTCTGAAGACGGTTAGGAAGCGTCTTAAGTAATCTTAAGAAGTAAATATTAATGAGTTTTATAAGCTGTGTTTTAACGTTAGGAAGCGCGGTAAAAATGATTCACTTTTAATGACTGAACATAACGGGATAAAGCTTGTATCGTGTTATAACCTGTCATTCGTGTTCATCTTTATAGTGTCCCACCAGGGGTGTCTCATTGGGTAACAAGTTGTCCCTATATGGTTCGTTAATGATTATAGCAGCGTCACGTGACACGCACCATCTTATTTACGGTAATTGAAATGGGTCTTCCATAAAGATTGCTGGTGAAAGTTTAACATTTGTCAATGCTTCACCACTAGACTGGTATCATTGGATTCGGGTAGAAGTTTCAAATATAAGTCACCCCTAATACGGGCACCTTTTTAACGGTTTTTAGGTTATTAATCTTTATGCACATAAAAAGTATAGACTCTTAAACGCGCCTTCCCGAAGCGCGGTAAAAATGATTTATATTTACAACACATAACGGGGTAGGCTGGTTTCGAGTGGTCTCTCTTTTAGCGGTTGTTAGTCATTTTTGGCTGGAAAATTCATGTGTTTTGGCCGCCATCTTTAATGATTCATATTCAAACGGGTTCTGTGTATTGAAAAGGGTGTCCATCTCTGTTATTTTTAGGAAATTTGCCATATATACTTTAGATCAAGTTTGTTTTTAAACAAGTTGTCCCGAAAGGATTTATATATATATATATTAACATAAAACGTCACATTAAAAGTCGGTAGATGGCTTGGGCCTAGCTTATGACATTGTAAATGCATCAAAAACTATATATTACCGTCACTTAACCTTTAAAAACGACGCGCGGGAAAGTTTGTGAAGTAATTAGGGAGTGGATATTTCAAGTTTTTTAAACATAGTCAATACGTTAATAACGGGGTAAAGATATTTGATAGGGGTTAAATCAACAAGTGGTCTTAAAAAGGAAATAGTAATCAGTTTTATAAGCTGTGTTTTATTAACCGTTAGGAAGCCCGATAAAAATGACAAAGGCTTAATATAAGTTTGTAACTCTCTTTTAGCGGTTATTATATGAACTCTTAGTAATTTGTAAAATTCACGTGATTTGGCCGCCATCTTTAATGTTGCATATTCAAACGGGTAGGGTGGCCATCTTTGTTATTGTTTTAGGAAATTTACCATATTTACGTCAATTTTTTTACGCTTTTTAAACAAGTTGTTCCTAGCGGATTTTTATATCGTTACGTACCTAGATGACACGAACTTGATTATTATGACATATGTATCATATATTACCGTCACGTAACTTTTAATAACGACGCAAGGGAAAGCTTTCTAATTTATATTGAATACATTGCCAATATACGAAATATTTACATAAATTAAACAAGGTCGGTTCGCGCTCGTGAAATTTAAATAAACGTAATAAGTAATTACATTGGTATAATAACAAACAAACCGGGTTTTAGTTCTGTAACAATTAATCTAGTTTACATCTAAAAAAACCAACTTATACCGTTGCTTATTTGAATAAAATTGATAATAAAACTTTTTTACAAAACTCAAAAATGAATAATACAATGTTATAAAATAATTTTCAGCTCTGAACCTGAAATTAAATGTGTTTGTCAAATTGTTATCACTTTTCTAAATTATCTTACATCCTTCTATGTTTAAAATAAAAAACTCTGATTTAAATTTAAGACTTTATTTATATTTTACAACATTTGTTGTTGACACAAAGGAACTATCGTTAATAACATTTAACACGCTATCAATAAAAACCACTAACTCGTCTATCGCCTTTAAGAATCCAGTTTTTGGGGGTCGTTCCAAATGCATTTCGTGAGAATTATGCTCTTTTTGAAAATATCTCATTCTTTGTGCAATCAAATCCATTTCAAGTTGACGATTCATTTTTTTTCAATTCTTTATTTATATGTTTAATCAGTTCATAGTCCTTGTTTTCTTTATAAGTCATTATTCCACAACAAAAACAAAGCGAAACTAGTTTGTATAAAACGCGATGTGGTTAGTTCAGTACCGGTCGAACACAAAGGAATCTAATTACCGCTAACTATCTCTCTACGCCGTTAGCGCTCCTCTGATTACCGCGAACTATCTCTCTCTCCACGGCGTTAGCGCTCCTTTAAAGGAATGCTTTTCTCCGCGTTTATCTCCTTTTTTAACGCTGTGATTTATTTAGAACAGGTGTTGAGCGGAGAATCCCCCGTTGCTATGGTGACCTCGGCGCGACGTTTATTTGAGTATCAACAAACTTAGTAAATAACCTCGCATGGTTTAAATGTTCTCCACTTAAATATACGTCGCTATCTATGGATATTTTCATTCGGATACATGATTACCTGATATGAAAACTGTACAAGTTTCAATTTTGGTTAAGTTGTCCCAAACAGGGGAAACCATTTTCGTGTAAAGTTAATCTAACAATACCTCACGTACATAAATCGTTTAAATTGTTTTATATTACCGTACCATCGGTCTGGTCTAATAAGAAATCGAACATGTTTTGTTCGAGAAAGATAAGGAGAATGAGATTAAGAAACTATCATTTTTAATATTACCACTTCTATAATAAACTAAGGTAGTGCTTTGGGGTCCATACCGTTACTTAAACAAGTCGCTCCTATATGAACTTTTAAACGGTTATTCGTGTTAAACGTGTACATTGCATAAAACATTTACGACAACATATAACCAGTCGAACATGTCTGCGATTCTTTATAATTTTGCGTTAGTTTATCAATAATATCGTGTATATAAATTATAGTATTAAGAACTATACTTGTATTGAGCCGTTATAAATGTCGTAAAAATCTTTAATATTAAATCTATCGTTAACTAGCTGTATATTATTCCATGTTAACCAAGCGGCACGAGGAATGTTTACGTAGCGGTTTAATAGACTTTAACATGTACGGTCCGTTAATTTTCGTAAGTGGTAGCGAAATTATGGGAGGGGCCACTACGTGAAAGAACGCTCATTCAATTTGTGAACCTTTAAAATGATTAATAGTTTTATTAAATGGGTAGCAGATATGGGCTTATAGTAATATTTACAGATTCTATTTAGATTTTAGAGTGGCATTAACATTTCTCACCACCAGGGGTAAATTGAACTCTTATAAACGTTCGTTGTTTATTAAAGGACATTATAGTATTGCCATTTCCCACCACAAGGGGTAAATTGAACTCTTATAAACGTAACAAATAACGAACGTTACTTAATTCGTTGACCGAGGGTATTAAAGAGCATTATAGTTTCACCACCAGGGGTAAATTAAGAACTTAGTGGCAGCACACACTACCCTGATTGTAACGACTGTATTATTAATGTAAGCAATGTTTAAATACTTGACCAACGAGTGTTCCTGTATGTTAGTTTAATGTTGATATTTCGGTTAATAATGCTGTAAAAAAGCTAAGCCTAACAAATATGTTGTCGTCAAAACTCGGACCAAAGCTATAACTTGTTTTTCTGTTATAATCTCCCGCGTATTAATTTGGTAATAATAATGATTAAACGTATTTTATAGCGTCATATGAAATAACGGGCGGAAATAACTTACTAGGAGGTGTTTTCGGTAATGAGTGTGGCGGCTGAAAGGGCAATTTTGGACTTTTTGGTACCGTTTGAGAGCCGCTATTATTGAACTATACTTGATAAGTTTAAATAAAGTTTAACATATTGGAAGAAATGCCTTTCTTCGAAGAGTACCCTTTAATAACACTCGTCTGTTTAACTATATATTTGGTTTTTTTTCTGGTGCCAGGTGTTTTTAAAACCATAACCACTAGATAGCGGTTTTTAAGTTACCGCTTGGTGACGCCAGTTACAATTTACCGCTAGGTGACGACAGTGGCCGCTGCGTGACGCCGGTTACATTTTACGCGAGCTAAATTTTTAACCAGCTTTAAATACGTAAAAATGCACTTTGAAAGAAAAAGAATAGAGAGTTTCAACTCAAATTTTTCGGCAACCTTTTCAAATGTAAACGAGTTGGCAAACGCCGGCTTTTTTTACGTTGGGAATAAAAATATTGTCATGTGTTTCTGCTCTGATGGTTTGGTTAACGATTGGAAAGCGGGGAATGTACCCTTACTAATTCACATCCAACGGTTCCCGAAATGCAAATTTGTTCCGGATAAAACTACGGATAACATTCCCGTGCTACGCGAAACGAACGATTTTTGGAATTTAGGACCTATGCGATCTGAATTTCTAAGATTACAGTCGTTTAAGGATTTCCCGATTGATTACATAGACGTGAGAGATTTAGCACAAGCAGGTCTCTTCTACACGTATAACAAAGATTGTGTCAAATGCTTCTGTTGTGCTGGAGAGCTATTATTTTGGGACAAGAACGATATTCCGATGGGAGAGCACGCTAAATATTACCCGAGATGTAAATTCGTTTTAAACCAGAACTGCGGTAATATACCATACGAGTATGATTCAAACCAAGCGCCCTTTTCAAGCACTAACGAGAAAGCTCTGGTCTATAGCTTAATTACTCATGTCATTGAAACTCTAGATCGGAAGAAATCTAGACCACTTTGTAGCATTTTATAATTTTCAACCAGAAACAATGAGTATTAAAATGTAGACGTTAAATCAATAAAACTTTGTGAGCGAGTGTCTTTCCCCTCGTTTTCAACATATTAAAACTGATATACGAAAAGACTATTCTGAACGCGTTGGTAAGGAAATTTTAAATGATGTACAATTAATTAAGCTATTTTCTGGCGTTACGCATCGTCGCTAGTAGTGCCTGTCCTAAGGAGGCTTTTTTGAAAATATACTGAAACTATTATTATCATGGTTCCTCGTGTATATAATTTGCTAGTGTAAACTAATTTTTCGTATGGTATAATAACAAAGAACACATTTACTAATAAAAAAATTATTTATAAACTATTTTTCAAATATATTACATCATTTAAACAATGATCAATCAAATCCCTTACGTCAAATGGACAATAACCTATAAATTGTTCCAAAAAATCTTTTTCCACTTGGTGATCCTGAGAAATACGAAAGGCGGCGTAAATTTCTATAAAGACACAGGGAATTTGTCGCTTCTGTAATGGTTTATAAACCGCTTGAAATTTCGAAAAATTGTCGACCAAAACACTAAACATTAGGTCTATAACCGGTGCGCTTTGTTTTAACAGACTTAACTGTTCATCTATAAACACTTTAATTTCATTTAAAGCCAGAACTTGCGCTCTACTAAGTGATAGACTGGCTGATAAGTTTATTTCGTATTCCAAATATTTTTGAGTAAACGGCATTAAATTCCATGAAAATCTTCCTCCCGAACAAGAAACTTCGAAATTGTGTTCAAAAGTACAATCGGAATAAGGTTCGACGGTCGGAATTGGCAGATAAATCTTTTTTATTGTTGTTGAGTTTAGATTTTCAATGACTGAAGACCATTCTTTTGTAAGGGCGTCCCATGTTTCTAAGGAAATGTCCGTACTTTGAGCTCCATTAGATATATAAATACCTGGCTCTTTGTTAAATATTGATACGGTCACTACCAATTGAGTAGGTGAATGTAACGTCAGAGAAACTAAAATAAAATACGTGTTAAATAAAATTAAAGTTTAAAAAAAAGTTTTAACGTACCCTTTTTAAAGGACATTGTATGAATAATCCACTTTTTGTTATCGAATCAATTCAACTGTAAAATTTTGTCCTTGTATAAAACGTGCAGGAATTTTTTAATAGCTCGCGGTTTAGCTTCCTCGGCAAAAAAAACTTTCTCTTTCAGCGAAACTCTCTCTCTCTCTCTCTCTCTCTCTCTCTCTCTCTGCGCTTTTCGGGGCACCTCGGTGAATCGCTCTCTCTCTCCACGGCGGTGTGGCGCGCGTTATTCTCTCACGCCGAGATAACCAGCTGGTGAAACTCCGCCTGAATGAGGGAGGCGTGTAAATTTATACCAAACGCTTTTGGGCCAAGTCCTCCTGCAAATTTTTTAAAATGTTAAATAATTACACATTTAAAATTTAGTGATACGTAACAATAAGTGTACCTCTTTTGATCAGTGTGTTGCTTTATTTTAATACAACCTATTATACATTTTCTTTATACATTTTTTTATACATTTTTTATACAATTTTTATACAATTTTTTACGTGTTATAAGATAATTTTTAACTCGGAACCAAGAAATGGAAAATGGTATTAGAATTGTAATTATTTTTTCGGAACCTAATGTTTTATCTCCTTCTACGACGATAGTGATTCCCGGAGCTGTAATTAATATTTAAAATTAAAAATGAGAAACATGATAGTTTTGTTTTATAATTACCATTTCGAAGATCAAGCTCCCTAGGTTTGTTCGCTGGAGGTTCCGGGTTTTTCGGAGATGTGGCTGGTGGCGATTCGGTCGGGTCGTCCTGTTTCTCGGGATATATTTCTAGGGGATTACCCTCTATACTTTTTACATATGCGGCCACTTGCCTCGCCTTTTCATAGGCAGACACATTTCTGTAAAATAAGAAATACTATATATTTTCCTCGACAAAAGATGGTGGTCATTGATTCATACCGCGTATGGTCGTTGTTAAAATGGTGGTGAAATTCTCCCGGCTCTAGCTCTAATTCGGGGAAATTAGGACACTCGAATCTCGTGGCCACAATTATTCGATCTAAGTCGATAAAGTTTCCCAGGTACTCTTTCGTTTGCCTTTCTTTACCAATAACGTATTCGGCCAGTCGCGTTATATTTAAAACATGGCGATCGACGGCCTCGATATCGTATTGTCCCTGAGCCCTGGGAAGCTTATTGACATGGTTGCTAATCGCGTTCATATTGCGGTTTGTATAACCCGAAAAATTTTGAGCAGCCGGTGTTCGAAAAACAATGAGCTCCCTACACTAACTATTACAATAAATACTATACTAATTACTATATAAAACTTAAAAAAATTACCTCTTTTACTAAAAATCGTTTTGATGACGTATATTTATTTTTAGGCCAAATCATGGCAAAAAGAATGTGTACGGCTACAAACGATTCCCTAGAAGAAATAACTAAGTATTTGTAACAATAAAAAAACACCTATAGAAACTTACATTTTTGTTACTCCGGGAAGGCTCACTAGGGTCAGGATTCCTAGATTCGGGCGACTTAAGGATATATATACTACCTAAAACCCCCTAGTGGGACGCGTTGGAAACTCTAGCAGCTGTTTCTATTTCGTTGCAAACCATTTTGGTTTAATTTTCGTAATGTGTTTTAATGTGCAGGTGGTTAATTTTATTAATCTAACGTAACTAAAGATGGCGGCGTTATCCAAGCATCCTAGCAATTACCAAACTCGGGATCACACTTTCAAATAAAAATGGATATTTTACTATCGCCGTCGCTATGAAAGTACCTAATTCGTAGCCTTTAAGTACCCAGTATTTCCAAAAGCATTTCGTGACTCCATTGGAAAATCCATTTCGAGATTTAGTTTCAGTTTTTTCAATTCTGTAGGCTTCCTTCAGCTTTCAACTTTTTTTCAACAGATCCCGTGATATAAACTACGTCACAAGTCGTGAAATAATTTTCATAGATGCGTTGTTGTTTTCATAAGCCAGCCGCTATGGGGAAGAGAAAGATGTCTCTGCTTAGAGTTCCAAAGAAATGCTGGATATGTGAGGAACGATACCAGTCCGTGAGAGGTTTCAAACATCATTTAATGACTCATTTATCTTGTAATAAAATAAAAGAAGAATCGGATCTGGCGTGTGATTGTGAGGCGAGTGAATCTCTCCATTATACCGAGCAAGAGGAAATGTCAGATGATAAAATTATCGATTATCTTAACGAACTTATTGTGGCATGTAAAAAGCGCGATGAAAGAATTGAATCATATGAGTCAACAAAAACTACATCTAACGTGGTTTTCCCCGCCAAATTCAAATTGCCGACTGAAAAGCAAATGGATGCTCTGATTTATTTTCAAGAATATTGTAAAACTAATCAAATTCCTAATATTAAAACCGTTGTAAAGAAAT
The DNA here is from genome assembly GCF_980474605.1 of Leiobunum rupestre. Lineage (NCBI taxonomy): Eukaryota > Metazoa > Arthropoda > Arachnida > Opiliones > Sclerosomatidae > Leiobunum > Leiobunum rupestre. Next base: position 54,503,371 of record NC_143392.1, on the reverse strand, counting down.
TGTGAATAAACGTTCTTTCTATTGAATTCATTGTTATTTTTAATAACATTTTAAAGGGACCGTATAAAGTACTTTTTAATTAAAGTAAACTAACAATGATTTTTTAGAACACTTACAGTTTAACACTTAAAATTTAATGTAAAGGCGGTATTAAAAACTCGGATACATTTTTTTTTACATTGATACTTTATTATAATTTTTTCGTTACACTTTGAAATTAAAAATATGTTTACGACTTTTGTAATATTGTTACATTTCCAACTTGGCATCCTCGAATAAATGGACACAATGGAATTGAACGACAATGAACTATTAACGGTATGTCATCATCTTTGCATTCCTCAACCACCATTCCACAAAAAGGGCATTTAACACTCGAGTCGTTCTTGAGCGAATAAAATCCCCAGGCGGCCAACTCTTCTGTTCCATATTTAACCCAGTTTTTAAAACTTAATAATCTTTCTTGTTCCGAAAACATTTTTAAAGACTCGTACGAATGCTCCTTTCGTATCGTAGGAAGGACACTTTCAAGTTCTATTCTCGCTGCTATATATTCCGCTTGAAGTTTTCGTTTCTTTTTTTAATATATTTATACTTTTTAATAGTCCCGTACACGGTTCGTTATTTTCCTTATCACTCATTATCCAACTGTCGTCCAATTTTGTTCCGTAAAATGAAATATGTAATTCTTGCTTCGTAGGGTTCACCCTAAACTCATTACCGAAAACACCTGCTAGTAAGTTATTTCCGCCCGTTATTTCATATGACGCTATAAAATACGTTTAATCATTATTATTACCAAATTAATACGCGGGAGATTATAACAGAAAAACAAGTTATAGCTTTGGTCCGAGTTTTGACGACAACGTATTTGTTAGGCTTAGCTTTTTTACTGCATTATTAACCGAAATATCAACATTAAACTAACATACAGGAACACTCGTTGGTCAAGTATTTAAACATTGCTTACATTAATAATACAGTCGTAACAATCAGGGTAGTGTGTGCTGCCACTAAGTTCTTAATTTACCCCTGGTGTTAAAACTATAATGCTCTTTAATACCCTCGGTCAACGAATTAAGTAACGTTCGTTATTTGTTACGTTTATAATAGTTAAATTTACCCCTTGTGGTGGGAAATGGCAATACTATAATGTCCTTTAATAAACAACGAACGTTTATAAGAGTTCAATTTACCCCTGGTGGTGAGAAATGTTAATGCCACTCTAAAATCTAAATAAAATCTGTAAATATTACTATAAGCCCATATCTGCTACCCATTTAATAAAACTATTAATCATTTTAAAGGTTCACAAATTGAATGAGCGTTCTTTCACGTAGTGGCCCCTCCCATAATTTCGCTACCACTTACGAAAATTAACGGACCGTACATGTTAAAGTCTATTAAACCGCTACGTAAACATTCCTCGTGCCGCTTGGTTAACACGGAATAATATACAGCTAGTTAACGATGTACACGTTTAACACGAATAACCGTTTAAAAGTTCATATAGGAGCGACTTGTTTAAGTAACGGTATGGACCCCAAAGCACTACCTTAGTTTATTATAGAAGTGGTAATATTAAAAATGATAGTTTCTTAATCTCATTCTCCTTATCTTTCGCGAACAAAACATGTTCGATTTCTTATTAGACCAGACCGATGGTACGGTAATATAAAACAATTTAAACGATTTATGTACGTGAGGTATTGTTAGATTAACTTTACACGAAAATGGTTTCCCCTGTTTGGGACAACTTAACCAAAATTGAAACTTGTACAGTTTTCATATCAGGTAATCATGTATCCGAATGAAAATATCCATAGATAGCGACGTATATTTAAGTGGAGAACATTTAAACCATGCGAGGTTATTTGCTAAGTTTGTTGATACTCAAATAAACGTCGCGCCGAGGTCACCATAGCAACGGGGGATTCTCCGCTCAACACCTGTTCTAAATAAATCACAGCGTTAAAAATGGAGATAAACTCGGAGAAAAGCATTCCTTTAAAGGAGCGCTAACGCCGTGGAGAGACAGATAGTTCGCGGTAATCAGAGGAGCGCTAACGGCGTAGAGAGATAGTTAGCGGTAATAAGATTCCTTTGTGTTCGACCGGTACTGAACTAACCACATCGCGTTTTATACAAACTAGTTTCGCTTTGTTTTTGTTGTGGAATAATGACTTATAAAGAAAACAAGGACTATGAACTGATTAAACATATAAATAAAGAATTGAAAAAAAATGAATCGTCAACTTGAAATGGATTTGATTGCACAAAGAATGAGATATTTTCAAAAAGAGCATAATTCTCACGAAATGCATTTGGAACGACCCCCAAAAACTGGATTCTTAAAGGCGATAGACGAGTTAGTGGTTTTAATTGATAGCGTGTTAAATGTTATTAACGATAGTTCCTTTGTGTCAACAACAAATGTTGTAAAATATAAATAAAGTCTTAAATTTAAATCAGAGTTTTTTATTTTAAACATAGAAGGATGTAAGATAATTTAGAAAAGTGATAACAATTTGACAAACACATTTAATTTCAGGTTCAGAGCTGAAAATTATTTTATAACATTGTATTATTCATTTTTGAGTTTTGTAAAAAAGTTTTATTATCAATTTTATTCAAATAAGCAACGGTATAAGTTGGTTTTTTTAGATGTAAACTAGTTTAATTGTTACAGAACTAAAACCTGGTTTGTTTGTTATTATACCAATGTAATTACTTATTACGTTTATTTAAATTTCACGAGCGCGAACCGACCTTGTTTAATTTATGTAAATATTTCGTATATTGGCAATGTATTCAATATAAATTAGAAAGCTTTCCCTTGCGTCGTTATTAAAAGTTACGTGACGGTAATATATGATACATATGTCATAATAATCAAGTTCATGTCATCTAGGTACGTAACGATATAAAAATCCGCTAGGAACAACTTGTTTAAAAAGCGTAAAAAAATTGACGTAAATATGGTAAATTTCCTAAAACAATAACAAAGATGGCCACCCTACCCGTTTGAATATGCAACATTAAAGATGGCGGCCAAATCACGTGAATTTTACAAATTACTAAGAGTTCATATAATAACCGCTAAAATAGAGTTACAAACTTATATTAAGCCTTTGTCATTTTTATCGGGCTTCCTAACGGTTAATAAAACACAGCTTAAAAAACTGATTAATATTTCCTTTTTAAGACCACTTGTTGATTTAACCCCTATCAAATATCTTTACCCCGTTATTAACGTATTGACTATGTTTAAAAAACTTGAAATATCCACTCCCTAATTACTTCACAAACTTTCCCGCGCGTCGTTTTTAAAGGTTAAGTGACGGTAATATATAGTTTTTGATGCATTTACAATGTCATAAGCTAGGCCCAAGCCATCTACCGACTTTTAATGTGACGTTTTATGTTAATATATATATATATATAAATCCTTTAGGGACAACTTGTTTAAAAACAAACTTGATCTAAAGTATATATGGCAAATTTCCTAAAAATAACAGAGATGGACACCCTTTTCAATACACAGAACCCGTTTGAATATGAATCATTAAAGATAGCGGCCAAAACACATGAATTTTCCAGCCAAAAATGACTAACAACCGCTAAAAGAGAGACCACTCGAAACCAGCCTACAAACTTTACCCCGTTATGTGTTGTAAATATGAATCATTTTTACCGCGCTTCAGGAAGGCGCGTTTAAGAGTCTATACTTTTTATGTGCATAAAGATTAATAACCTAAAAACCGTTAAAAAGGTGCCCGTATTAGGGGTGACTTATATTTGAAAATTCTACCCGAATCCAAAGATACCAGTCTAGTGGTGAAGCATTGACAAATGTTAAACTTTCACCAGCAATCTTTATGGAAGACCCATTTCAATTACCGTAAATAAGATGGTGCGTGTCACGTGACGCTGCTATAATCATTAACGAACCATATAGGAACAACTTGTTACCCAATGAGACACCCCTGGTGGGACACTATAAAGATGAACACGAATGACAGGTTATAACACGATACAAGCTTTATCCCGTTATGTTCAGTCATTAAAAGTGAATCATTTTTACCGCGCTTCCTAACGTTAAAACACAGCTTATAAAACTCATTAATATTTACTTCTTAAGATTACTTAAGACGCTTCCTAACCGTCTTCAGAACATGTTAAATAATTTTCTCGCCAAAATGCTAAAAGCTCAACTATATAACATCCACTAAAAGAGATCACTTGTTCGGATAGACGCTTACAATTTCCCGCGCTTTTCTAACCGAAACACATGTTAAATTCGCGCCAAAACTTTAACAACCATATAGCTACCAGGTCAATTACCCCTAACGGTTAATTATAAAGATACAAACATGTAATAGACCTATAGAGTACAAACTATACCCGTTTCCCCGCCAAAATCATGTCAAGTGTATATTAATTAACCTAAAGAGTTTAACCACTTGTTGATTTTTATACACGTGACGCTTACACTTTCCCGCCAAAAATTAATATTCAAACATATAATATAACTACTTTTTGATCCTAAACACATGTTACTATACTATCTAACAAGGCAATGACCCCTAACGGTAATCCACCTAGTTAAACAATACCACGCTCATTAATATTCACCCTTTTTAAAACACTTGCTTACCTACTCTAGTTGATTGACAGGTCAACTAATTAACACCTGTTAATCTCATTAATTATTCAGGTCACGCGCGCGTGACACGCGCCCGAGGGGGGGCGGAATCGCGATTCCCCGTTTCATTCCCCCCCCGTCACGCAGCTAGGGACGCGTGGGGGAAAGCACGCTGCGCCCCCCGCGCTTGGCTAGGAATACGGGGGTAAACTACTCATGTTGCCACTTATTAAAAAAAAAGACCCAGAGAAAACCGAAGATAAATTATCGCCTTGGCGAACTAGTTAGAAACAGCGTAAAAGAAAATATTTAAAAATATACAAATTTTATTAAAAAGACTCAAATACCCCGTTAATGAAAAAAAAAAGAGGGAGAGAGGAAGAGAGCAGCCACCGGCACGCCGTGTTCCCTGGTGGTCTCCCTCCCAAGAAATGACCCCACTCGACGCGGCTTACCGTCGTTGATGGGTCGAGAACCAATGTATTCCGCGTGATATTACCGTTGACGGCTGAAAACGCTCGATGGCCGTCGATCTTTTTCTTTGAAATCAAGAAGTTGCCTTCTTTGGTCAGACGTGATGGTTATACACGCTGTCATCTCCAGCCACGAGCAATCTGCTTAAACATAATTATGAAATATATGAATACACAATCTCACTCTTTTTCTTTTTCAACCACCAAAGCCCCCTTTGCCGGTTATCGCTTCTCGGCCTTTTGGCTAAGATCAAAGTGTAGTATCTGTTTGCTCCTTTTTTCGAAGCCAAAGGCCGGGAATCGTACGCACCTGTAAAAGGAAGTATACTTACCTGCATTGCTGCTACCGTTGCTGTCATCTTGTTCCTGCCTGCCGCAGTCCTAAATCCACCGCCCGAGGGGTCGCCGTCCGGCGTCTTCCTAAGCCAACCATCGCTCCTGACGTCTCAACGTGATGCCATGTTACCGTCGTCGTCCAAGTTCCCGGACCAACAAGCTCCTGCTCTCGATCCGGTATCCGCTTCCGCTCTCAAAGCCGCTTCAGCCCGAATAAGGCACGACGGTACCAATGTGGAAGCAATAGCTTTAGCTCTACTTGACCACGTTGGCCCGAGGAATGTCACCGTGTTTCAAATGGTGACGAAATCTGAAGTCCTAATCACTTTCCGGGATGCAACCAGCTTCCAGAAAGCCGTGGATAGCGGAATCGTGGTCGGTGGCAAACCGCTCGATGTCGTTGCTGTTGTCGACCCGGTGACATATATCACTGTTAAAGATGCCCCAAGCTGGTGGGAGATAGCCATATTCAAGAAGGCGCTTCGTTCCTGCTGTGACGTGATGTCGGAAACGTGGGAGACTTATCAATCATGAGTCTTGAAAGACCTCCGTACTGGCACAAGGAGGCTTCAAGTTAGAATCAAGGGTCCAATCCCGAACCTGATGACCATTTGTGGACATCGAATTGAAATCACATATCGAGGTGTCCAGAAAATGTGTTTCTACTGTCACAAGGACACTCATCAGGTTCGGGATTGCCCGAAAAAGAAGAACAAGGCTCGTCAGCCTCCCGAGTCCAACGGAGAAGCCATCCCAGCTCCCAGCAACTCGACAACTTCCCCTTTGGGGGAGATACTTACCAACGCCATCTCTCGAGACCTGAAAGAAAAACCATCACGCACACCAGAAATACTTACCCAACCTAACGACTCCAAAACCTCTGACAGCAGCTTTTACCTGACAACACCTTCTCCAAAGACCGTAGATCCTCCAGCCAAAATTTGTTCCTTCGCCGAAGCCTTGAAATCACCACCACATCACGATGACCTAGAACCCGAAAGCGAACCCGAATCCATTGATTCTGACAACAACTCCAGACCCCGTTTTAATCCATTAGAGTGGAATTATACCGATTCATCACAACTACATTTACATCTACTGAGGAAAACCGAACTTCAAGCCCTTCTTTCAAAAATAACTCCAGAGCACCCGCACGTTCACTCATCCTAAACAAACGAGCAGAAGACTATTGGAGTTTTAAATCCAATGGTAATCAGCAAAGCTACACTACACTAACTAACTAATGAAACTAGTGAGAAATCATAACGTAGTGATTTAATAAAACAAACGTTTATTAAGAATGAGTACTTTACAAGATGAACGACATATTAGGAGTGACGGTAATATTAAACGCTGTAAGCGAATATATATACACATAAGGTTAAAAAATAGTAAGATAAGATTAGTGATTAAAAATATATCTTATTTACAATAAACATTTTTTAACCTATTAAAAAAACTAAACGAGAAAAGCCGATAACGCTTTTTATCTTCAACACTCGCCCTCGTTGACGACTTTCTCGTACTGCCGTAAACTGAGATTCTGACGGTGGCGGGTGAAGACTTCTTTAGGTAGTGGCTTAGTGAAAATGTCGGCCAGCTGTTCTTCACTCGGGACGTACATAACGTCGATGACGCCCTCTTCGACCAGTTCACGAATGTAGTACTGACGAATACTGATATGTTTCGTTCGGCGATGAAACTCAGGATTTCTGATGAGTTTAATGGCCCCTGCATTGTCGACTCGGAGTACGGGTACATCATCGTCTACGTTGAGACCCAGGAAAGACTTGATTCGTTCAATCCAGACGACATCTTTCGCCGCTTCAGTGGCAGCTACCAGTTCAGCCTCCGTGGTTGACAAAGCAACAGATTGTTGCTTTCTGCTCGCCCAAGTAACTGGAGTTGAACCAATTAGGCATACGATCCCAGACGTTGAACGTCTTGTTTTCTCACAACCACCGTAATCAGCGTCGCTGTAGGGGATGGTTGTCATGGAATTCTCGGACTTTAATAAGAGACCCAGTGACTTGGTCCCTCTGAGATAACGAAAAATTCGTTTAACTCCATTCCAGTCAGCGACCTTTGGATTCGCCATTGCTTGGGACGCTCGATTGACTGCGTATTCGATGTCAGGTCGTGTTCCTGTCGCTGCGTATCTGAGACTTCCAATGGCCGAGGCATATATGGTCGTTGACTCGTCACTCTCCTGACTTTAGTTGGTCGTGTCTGGACTGCCGATAGGAGTGCTCACTGGTTTACAGTCTTCCATGTTGACCCTTTCAAGAACCTTCTCGATGTAGGCGCTTTGGTGTAAGAATATGGAGCCGTCGCTTAACTGATCGATTTTAAGTCCAAGATACGTTGACGCTTTTCCGGTTATGATTTCGAATTCATCGCTGAAGTCGTGAAGAAAGTCATCAACTGCTTTGGTGGTACTGCCGGCAACCAATCCATCATCGACGTAGAGAATCAAGACCAAGAAAGCGTCATTGGTTGAGTCCATCAGCACTCTTGAAGCCATGGTTCTGAAGCGATTTGTCAATTCGTTCATTCCAACATCGTGGAGACTGTTTAAGACCGTAGAGACTTTTCTTTAACTTCCAGACTTGTCCACTACTATTGTCGAAACCTTCAGGTTGACGCAGATAAATTTCTTCGAATAGCTTCCCATGAAGGAATGCGGTCTTTACGTCGAATTGCCTAAGGTTGAGATTTTTCTGGGCAACTAGGTTGAGAAAGATTCGTAGTGTCTCGAATCGGGCAACTGGAGCGAAAGTCTCATTGAAGTCGATTCCCTCTCGTTGCGTAAAACCTTTTGCGACAAGCCGGGCTTTGTGCTTGACGATCGTCCCATCTTCATCATTCTTTGTACGAAAGACCCAACGATTTCCGATTATCTTGCGACCAGGTGGAGGATCAACCATTTCGTAGACGTCGTGTCTTTTCATTGCCGAAAGTTCATCTACCATCGCTTTCTCCCACTCGGCGGATTCGTTGCTTGAACGTGCTTCTCGTGCCGTTTGTGGTAATATGTCGCAGATGAGGAATGCTTTATTTGCTAGCTGGCAGCTCTGACATGGTTGGACTTTCCTTAGTGTTGAACGATCTCTAAGGACTGGACCGCTCTTCTCAGGTTGATTGTCCTGGACATGGTCAGGAAGAGACACTGTTGCCTCATTATGTCCGGTAGCCACGTCTTCCGACGCTTTGACGGATTTGGTTGTCTCGTCGTTTGAGTAGTCGGCAGCTCTGGTTGGCATGCACGATGGTGCATTAGTGGCTCTGGTTGGTCCGTCTTTTGATGAGTTGGTGGCTCTGGTAGGCCAGTTTTCGCAAACGAAATCGTCGGTCAATTTTTCGCCCTGGCTGGAGGACTCCCTAGAGACAGGAAGCCAGGAATCAGGAACGCACGTCTCGGGATTGAATTTGACATCTCGAGATCTTAGTTCGTCGTCCAGCTCTGGAACATAAACTCGATAACCGTCTGCATTGTCTTCATAGCCAACCAGGAAACCTTTATACGCCTTCCGAGACAGCTTCTTTCGCTTCTCTTTTGGTATGTGGACAAAGCACTCAGTGCCAAAGACACGCAGATGCTGGATCGATGGGTTTGTCTTCCCTGTCCACAATTCAAATGGCGTCTTCCCAGCAATGCATGTAGGTGCTGTTCGGTTCAGGACATAGACGGCTGTGTTCACCGCTTCAGCCCAGAGTTTCGGTGGTAAGTCCGATCTGGAATGCAATATGGCCCTTACAGACTCCATGATCGTACGATTTTCTCGTTCAGCGACCCCGTTCTGTTCAGGCGTGTATGGCATGGACTTGCGGTGATGTAACCCTTCTTGAGACGTCCATTGACGGAACTCTTCGTTGACATATTCAGTTCCATTATCCGTGACCAGCTCTTGTACTGTGTGATTGCGGGTTCGGCAAAAAGCAAGGAAATCTTTGAAACAATTGACGACTTCGGATTTCTTCGTTAGGAAATATACGGCTCGAACACTGGAATACTCGTCTTTGAATAGGAGGTAGTATTTCTTCCCTTTCATGGACGGTGTTGGTGATGGTCCCCAGAGATCTGAATGGATCCTTTCACCTGGTTTCGTAGCCTTCTCCAAACGAGTGCCGAAAATGTGCCTAGTCATCTTGCCGTAGATGCACCCTTCACAGAGCTTGTCAGACGTCTGGTTTAGAACTTCGTATCCGAGTCTCCGTAACGTCGCTGCTACATGCCGTTTATCCTGATGACCCATGCGTTCATGCCAGACTTGGAGATCGGCTTTCCGGTCATTTCTCGGATCTGCTGCGATGTGAGCGGAGCATGATGGCTGCTCGACTTTGATATCCAGACGATACAGACTCTCGACCTTGCCAGGTACACAAAGGTTCCTTTTGCCTCCGACAACTTCATAGAGACCGCAAGAATTTGCTGTGACCTTGAACTCCAGATTCTTGTTTCTTTTCATTGCGCTTTTCAGCGAGAAAACATTGCAGGCAAAATCACGGATGTGCCAGACATTGTGGACTACCTCTTGATAGAGTTTCTTTCCAATCCGGAACTGAATCCTTATGTCTCCTTCACCATCCGCTGTCATCTGCGTCTTGTTTCCAATCTGAAGAGTCGCTGGAGTAGCGAACTTGCGGAAGTTTAGGAACTTAGTGGCGCCGTTCGTGATATGCTGTGTAGCACCCGAGTCAAAGTACCATGCTGCTTCAGACGATGAGCAAGCAACGAGACCGTTTGCTGCGATCAGACCCCCAATGCTGGTGCGATTACTTTCGTCAACGCTCGTCCTTCTAGGAGTTTTCCTTTGTCCTCGGCAGTCTTCTGCTATGTGACCAAACTTTCGGCAATTGGTGCATTTTGGCTTACGTCTCATGCCTTTCGTCTCGTTTGATGAGTGACTGCGATGACCTCCGGCATTGCGTTTCGCCATCAGACCAGATGAATCTCTGAACGAGTCACCTTCTCGAGTTGCACGGCCAATCAATAATCGTTCCAACTCTGCGACCGTCTGTTTTTCGGTTGGCAGCGTGTCCCAGAGCATACCGAATTCTCGATACTCATCCTGAGGTAGAGACTCGAAGATGCAGGCAATCAGGATGCAGTCGTCGAATGTAACGTTCTTCTCTGTCTGTGCCGTTGACAAGATATCTGTCCAGAGAGAACACATCTGGGCAATGTGGGTGGCCATGTCGACGTCCGGTGACTTCGTAGTTCGCATGAGCTGCGCCAGAAGCTTTCGAAGACGATTTGAAGACTTCTGCTCGAAAATTTCAAGTAGTTTGTCCCACATCTCCTTTGGTGTCTCGCAATTGGTAATCATGTTTTGGACCTTCTTGGATAAGGTTGACCAGAGGATACCACGGACCGTGCTAAACGCCACTCGGTACTTCTTCTTGTTTGAAGTGTATTCAGACTTCTCTGCTGCTGTTGCTCCAGGTACCGGTTCCGTAGGTTCAATCCATTCGCCAGTAAGAATCTCGTATACGTCTCGAACGGTTAGGATGTCGACTATTTGTCTTTTCCAACTCCTCCAATTCTCCGGACCTGATAGCTTCTCGACGTCTTGGCGAAGTAGGCTATCCATGGTGGCTTTCGGGAACTGTTGACAGGATACGGATTACGGTGATGGTAACTGAAACCGGGATACAGCAGACTAGATCATCAGCATAGTAGAGTTGCGCAGTGGGAGCGTGCTGGGCCCATAACCTATTGGAGTTTTAAATCCAATGTTAATCAGCAAAGCTACACTACACTAACTAACTAATGAAACTAGTGAGAAATCATAACGTAGTGATTTAATAAAACAAACGTTTATTAAGAATGAGTACTTTACAAGATGAACGACATATTAGGAGTGACGGTAATAATAAACGCTGTAAGCGAATATATATACACATAAGGTTAAAAAATAGTAAGATAAGATTAGTGATTAAAAATATATCTTATTTACAATAAACATTTTTTAACCTATAAAAAAACTAAACGAGAAAAGCCGATAACAAATCATCGAACTTTTAAAGAACTATCCAAAGAGACGACGTAGTACAACTCCAGAAAAAGAAGTGAAAAAAGGCAAAAATATGTTTTAAATTTAATTTTTAAATTTTCACATAGTTCTTTACTCGATTTTTTACAATGGTTCTTTTTATCTTTTAACGAGTGTTCGCGATAATTTAAATTAAGTTAAAACGCGAACAAATGACTTGAATGTAATTTTTGTAACGAAACGAATCTTTTAATAAACTATTAAAAGTATCTGTTCTTATCAGCTTAATATCTGATACGGGTCCCATCGGGGCCCAAGATATTAAACTTATTTTTGGACGGCGGCGGAGAGGTCGGAGCTTGCTCCACCTCCGCCACGGGTTGGCCTGGTATTGCAGTTCTTCCAGGATCGGCCCACCTCGCTCAATGAATCTAAAATCAAACACCATTTTTATATATATATATATATATATATATATATATATATATATATATATATATATATATATATTCCTGACATCATAAGAGGGAAAGTCGTCATTGGCTAGTAGATCATTTTGAAGATTCGGACGGATTTGTTTTGTAATTTTTTAACTTAATTGTCGTACGTTACCAACGGTATGATTTTTTTAAGTCACTTTCGTTACTAACAGGAGACATGATTAGGAGTTCACAGCCGGCCGCTTTTCGACATTCGCGTTGGCAACACGTCTTCCCCTTTAAAAAAATACCCCCTCCCAAACCATGGTAACTCCGTTCTCAAAACGGACACCATATAAGTTATTTACATCGAGTTACCTAGCAAGGATTGCGGTACTATCGCTGTAGAAATAGGGGACTGTTAAAAGCGGGATGGTTTGGAAAAAACGAGTTTTTGTGTTGCTGATGCCGGGGCGCGTACTACGCGGCAACCACGGTCCATTCGTAGTGCCATATCTCATGACACTTCTCTACAGCTGTTCTGGTAAGCGTGCAGGAGGAAACTCCGTATGATCAAGATTTTACTTTTTCTAATTATCGATTAAGCACGGTTCCATGTTGCCACTTATTAAAAAAAAGACCCAGAGAAAACCGAAGATAAATTATCGCCTTGGCGAACTAGTTAGAAACAGCGTAAAAGAAAATATTTAAAAATACACAAATTTTATTAAAAAGTCTCAAATACCCCGTTAATGAAAAAAAGAGGGAGAGAGGAAGAGAGCAGCCACCGGCACGCCGTGTTCTCCGGTGGTCTCCCTCCCAAGAAATGACCCCACTCGACGCGGCTTACCGTCGTTGATGGGTCGAGAACCAATGTATTCCGCGTGATATTACCGTTGACGGCTGAAAACGCTCGATGGCCGTCGATCTTTTTGTTTGAAATCAAGAAGTTGCTTTCTTTGGTCAGACGTGATGGTTATACACGCTGTCATCTCCAGCCACGAGCAATCTGCTTAAACATAATTATGAAATATATGAATACACAATCTCACTCTTTTTTTTTTCAACACCAAAGCCCCCTTTGCCGGTTATCGCTTCTCGGCCTTTTGGCTAAGATCAAAGTGTAGTATCTGTTCCCAGCTATTTCGCTGAAATCTTGGCCGAAAGGCCGTCAAGCGAGTTTTCCAGCTATACAGCTTGTTCCTGCGATGCTGACTTACCTGCCGGTATCCTGACGTTCCTGTTCCTGATCCTGCTTCTGAAGCTGCCGCTGCTGTTTCCGGTTCCTCTGCTGTTCCTGATTCCGCTGCTGTTCCTGGTCCTGGTCCTGCTGACACTTACCTGTCACTGCTGTTCCTGGTCTCTACGCCTGTATCCTGACTTGGCTGATTCCTGCCAATACCATTCGACTCTGTTCCTTCTTGGGACTTGCTTTCAACTGACGACACCTCTAAAGCCATCATGGCTGCAGAGGTGAAGAAGCGGACCGCCCGACTCGACGTCGACGCTGGCTACATGGAAGTTGCCCGAACCTTCCACGGGAAACTCGGACCGGACAGCATTGACACTCTTCAATCTGTTGGCAAGAATACCTTTTTACTTACCTTCACGACCCTCGCATATCTGCAGCAAGCTGTCTCTTACGGCGCAATATCAGTGAACAACTCTACATGTAAAATTACCAGCGTCGAAGACGATGGAATCTGACTCACCATTAAACAGCTTCCGTCATGGATTCAATGGGATTCAATACTTACCAACTTACGACAATACGGAGACATCAAGGCGCATCGACTAGATGAATATAGGGTATTAAAAGGCATCAAAAATGGAGATCGATTGGTAAAATTAAAAATGAATCAAACAATACCTAATGTGCTATATTTTGGGCGGAGCAGGGCGCTGGTATATTATACCGGGGTCACCAAGAAATGCTTCTTTTGTGAGCAGGAAGGACACGTTGCCTCTACCTGCGAAAAGAAGCTGAACCAGATGGCCGAGAGGACAAAAACCGGAGTCAACGACGACTTACCCATAGATCCTGAAACAAACATAAATTCCACACCTACACCTACCAACGCCACCAATCGTGATGACATCCTGGAAGAAAATAAGGAAAACCAAACAAGCAAAATAACCATACTTACCCCATCCGACGACTCCAAAAACTCTGAAGAGAGCTGGTCCTTAGAATCGCCAGAGGTCTTGCCTCCGAATCCTGAATCTTCTGCTAAAATCAACGGTTACGCCGCTGCCGTCAAGACTACGCCACGTCAAGACCTACCTGCTCCTGAAACTAATTCCCCGTCAACTAAAGAACCTGGAAAAAAACTGGAAATATACCAACGTACCTGGGTTTGGAATAAAGTACCACAAGTCGAAATTGAAGACTTCTGCAGACAAGCCAAAGCACTGACCTCCACGGATCCAACGGTGATCGCCTGGCTGGACGAAGCCCTTCCATTGGCTGAGTCCACCCTTCAACGCCGGTTCAAACGAGGACCGAGTCCCTCCGGAGAAAAAATACGGAAAAAAGAAAAAAAGGAGATTGTAATTAAGCGTTTTTTTTAAGTATATACAACATCGTAACCATTTTTATACCCGATTTTAAATCTATATTTTTAGTTTTTCGAGAAAATTAATAATACTCACCTTGTTCTGTAAAATCCACTTATACTTACCTCGACGACTTAAAAAAGATAAAAGAAAAACCATAACGAAAAGCCAAAACTAAATAACGAAAAATGAAACAAGTTTTTTATGTACGCGCTAATTTAATTTAATTAACCGCGAACATTTTAATATTTGTAATTTTGACTGAAATTTAATAAACAAATTCCGTATCTGTTCTTATCCGCGGAGAGAGCAGACGTGCCTGCGCGGTGCTCCGGTCCCGCGTTTTCCTCTCGCGTCGTTCGCGTCGTTGCCCTTCTCAGGGCGGCGGTCGTTCCTTGTTTTTACGGTGCCGGCCGTTAGGCCTAACGTAGCGTGGATTTTAATTGTAAGTTTTCAAAATTGTTTAATTGATATAAATAAACTTTTTAACCCCGTTTGGGGAGTTTTTGATTTTTGGCGTTTGTCGTCATGGCAACGTTGGTGCAAGCGCGTACCGCGCGTTTAGTAGCAGACAGCGACGTCACGTATTTAGAAGTCGCCGAAGCAGTTTACAATCAAGCAGGACCTGGGGCTTTTGAAACCCTTCAGACATTAGGGAAAGGAGTCTTCATTATAATATTCCTGACCCAAGCTCTATATGATGCATTTATGGATAGCAATTGTCTCTCCATAAAAGGGAAGAATTACGAACTGCAGGGGATTGACTCCAATTCTCGCTGGATTTCCATCAGAAACCTCCCACCCTGGATTCAACCGGAAACCATCTCTACCGCGCTCAAAGAATACGGAGATGTAGAAAAGCATGAGTTTTAAACCCACTAGAATAACCTGATGTTGAAAGGAGTACGAAACGGGAACAGAAAAATAAAAATAAAAATGAACAAACCAGTCCCAAATCTCTGGAAATTCAACCGTGGCCAATACCTGGTAGTCTACCCGGGAGTTGTTTCGCCTGCAAAAATCCAGGACACAACCGAGCAAACTGCCCAGAGATAAAAGCCAAGATGGAGGCTAAGAACGCAAAAAACGCGGGAAACGTGGACGCCGTACGGGAGCTAGAAGTAGCGGAGAAGAACGTTGCTGCCGAGGCCATTATTTCGGTGGCGGCAGTTTCGGCCGATCCCGGTCTCGTTGAGGAACACTCCGAATCCGAGGAGGAGTTCCTTCCCCCCCTTGGCAGCAGCCCCGAGCTCTCTCTTCAAGAGAGGAACGATGCAGCCGTCGCGCTTTTCGACTCGCTGGTTAACGAGACAGCTGATCACTGCGTATTTAAACAAGTCGGAGCGGCAAACACCAGTTACTCGACCGCCCTTCTCAGTCCACCAAGGCAATATCTTCCAGTGACGCCAATTCCAACCTTTAATAAGTTCACGCTTCTGAAACGTCAGAAACTCTCACCAGAAAATGGATCTCCGTCGTCACCGTCTAAAAAGTTAAAAAACACTGTTTCAGTGAGTAATTCAGAAATTGTTTAAATTTAGTTACCCCTTCTTTTTAAAATGTCTTATAATTTAAATGTAGCAACTTTAAATGTAAATGGTTTAAAACAAGTCGCGAAACAACGTGCTATAGCCGCCCTATTTTTAGCTAGCGATTTAGACATTCTGCTCCTACAGGAAACGCATTGGCGTCAAACGGACAATTGGCATAGTATTAGGCAAATATTTTCGGACACTCATATTTTATATAGCAGCGCCCTGTCGCAGTCTTCCACGGGCACTGCTATACTCGTTAAAAGTAAACTTAAACATTCGATTAAACGTCTTCGAACCGATAACGAAGGTCGTCTAACTAGCTTAAATTTAGATTTTAATAATTTAAAATTTAGAATCATGTCAATTTACGCGCCTTGCAAACCGAAAGCTAGACGAGTGTTTTTCGAACTATTTTATCAATTCTTAGACGGTCACTACGACCAATTAAGTATCGGCGGCGATTTCAATTGCGTATTGAATCCCGATCTTGATAGAGTAGGCGTAGGGATTGTTCACGATCATAGCGTCACTGAACTTTCTCGCGTTATCACTGACCTAGACCTAATCGACGTCTGGCGTTCGTGTCATCCGAACTCGAAGGTGTATACGTGGCACTTTAACGCTCTCCATTCGCGTCTGGACGCCATTTACGTTTCGAACAATGACGTTATTAAAGTCGAAAAGGCCGAAATCTTTCCCGTCGGTGGTTCGCGACTTAAAATATCAAATCACGACTTGGTATTCACGCGCCTCGCCATCGGCGTGAAACGTGAGAGAGGTGCGGGTATTTGGAAACTTAATCCAACCGTCCTCGCGGATAACGAACCTTTAAGGGTACGATTGGCGTCCATCATCGAAAAGACCTCGTCAGTGGCGGATTGGGAGTGGGCCAAGGACGAACTAAAGAAAGAGTTGATCAAAGAGAGCCGTCATCGGGCCAAAGAAAAATGCCAACGGGCCGCTTTTCTCAGATGGGCTTTGCAAAAAGTCAGTCGAGTTAAAAACCCAAACATTGAAACGACCGCCGCCGTCGAAGAAGTCAGATCTCTTCTTCAAGACGAATACCGACGCCAGTACGAAGAACGAATGGAATCCACGCCTGCTTCGCTTATGGAAGGGGAAGAAACGTTCTCGGCAGCCTTTTACCGGAACTACATTAAACAACGCCATCACGTCGAAATTACTGGCGCCATAGGCCCAGACGGAAAAACTACCGACAAGGAAAAAATTCACGAAACCTTCGTGAATTTCTACGCCAATCTATACAGCGCCGAGGAGTTAACGGGCGATTTCTTGGATTCGGAGGCGGTAATCCTCCCGTCTTTACAAAAAGGTGACCGTGACACTCTAACCTCTCGAATCACGGAAGCCGAGCTGACCAAAGCTCTGGGACATATGAAGGGAGGCAAAGCCCCGGGTCCAGATGGATTGACCCTTGAACTTTACAAATACGTGTGGGAAAGCGTCCGACCGATTCTGGTCAAAGTCTTTAATACCATGCTGGACGAAGACTCCATGCCAGCTTCCTTTAACAATGGAGTAGTCACTCTTCTTGGCAAGAACGTCCAGTCCAAAGACAACCCTGCGTCTTGGCGGTCCATCACACTCCTGAACTTTGATAGGAAACTTTTGGCGAAAGTTCTCGAGCTACGTATTTCCGGAGTTGCGGGCTCTTTGATCGGAGAGTCGCAAACTTGCGGCGTCAGAGGGAGACAACCACTCTTCAACTTAGTGTTGCTCCTTGACGTATTGGCCTCTTACACCGATCGTCAACAAACAGGCTTTCTCCTATCCATTTATTTTGAGAAAGCTTTCGACCGCGTCGACCACAGTTTTTTATTCAAGGTATTGAGCAAATTTGAATTCGGGCAACAGTTCGTGTTCTGGATCCGCCTTCTATATCTGGAAAATAAAAGTATTTTATTAATAAATAACGAACCTACCTCGCCGTTCAACGTCTGTCGCGGGGGTCAGACAGGGCTGCCCTCTTTCTCCGGTCCTGTTTTGCCTTGCCCTAGAACCTTTACTAAGAAGCGTCATACAGTCACCCGCAATACGTGGCCTAAATTGCCAGGGAAAACCCCACGATCAGTCCCGATTGGCTTATGCGGCCCACATGGATGACGTCAATTTCTTACTAGAAGACGTCGCTTCAGTCAGCGAAACACTACGCCTGCTGGAGGAATACGGAAGCGAAGCTGGGAGTAAACTTAATTTGGCCAAATCCATGTTAAAGTTAGTTGGAGCCGGACGCGCTGAAGAGATTCCCCGCGCTTTTCCACTGCGTATCACTCAAGAACCCGTTAAAATTCTCGGAATTCTATTCCAGAACGACGGCGTAGCACCAAGATCAAGCGTACGCTTAGTCCAAAGGTTCCGAGATTCATTTGAAGATTGGAAAGATAATAATCTATCTATGCGCGCCAACGCCCAACTAGTCAAACAGATTGCGCTTCCCCGATTAACATACGGGGTTCCAATCGTGTCATTTTCCAAAGAAGAATTGGCACAAGTCACCAAGTCAATTTTTGCCTTCATCTGGGACGGAAACTATGAAACGGTTGCCCGCCCCACGATGACCTTAAGGAAACACGAAGGGGGATTAGGCATCCCAGATGTCAAGGTTTTAGTCCAGGCACTCGAGACGTCAAGGTATATGGCGTGCTTACGTGTCGAAAGTCATCCTGTCAACGACTCAGTTGTTTACAACCTGTCGTCGACGTCAAAATCAGTATTTGGGCTTCCTTGGGACCCAAAAAAACCACACGCCAGCAACGTACACCCGCACTACATCAATTTTAAAGATACGGTTTCTACTCTCAAAGCCATAGACCCCGGGGCAGTTCTTAAGAACAAAAGCAACGCGTATTTCGAGGAAGTGCTTCGCAAAAAGAAGCGTCCCAGAATACTCGCGGTTCAGCCAACGGTCAACTGGGAAGTTTCTTTCAAAAGAACGTCAGCGAAGTGTTTGGAAGGACGCCGAAGTGACTTGCTCTTCAAGATAACTCACGACGCGCTCCCGACAAGAGACGCGCTGTACACGCGAAACATGGTGACCACGAGAAAGTGCGCGTACTGTGGCGCGAACGAAAACCAAATCCACATATTTTACGAGTGCGATAACGCGAAACTAGTCCGTAACCACGTTCGTCTGTTTCTCGGGGCACGATTCCTGTCGTGGAAATCAATGCTTCATTTAACCCCGCTACCAGTTCCCAGGGATATGATGTTTTCAACCATTATCATCCTTGGTGAAGTACTTTTCCAATTCTGGAAAGCGAGGAACCGCGCGGTTTTCGATAACAAACGAGATAGCGCCACGGTTATTTTAGCACGCGTTCGCCACAATGTTCTCCATCGTGCGCGATTAGACCATCGTCGTTTCAATCCTGATTTATTTAAAGTTCGCTGGTGCAGCCCACCATGTCCGGTAGTAGAAATGACAAATGGAGAGTTAAAACTCTTATTTTAAGGAAGTCTTAGTCACACATACTAGTCCATTTAATCTAAGTCACTGAAAGTACAAATTTTAACCTAAAGTCTTAAGAATATTTACCTTCTGGAAATAAAAATGTTATTTTAAAAATAAAATATTAGTTCCTAAACTTAAAAGTTCACTTACCTTGAACAGTGAACTGTGATACTAAAAAGTGAAAAATGTAAATATTAATTCCTAACTATTAAACGTACAATAATAGTATGTACAAAGACTATTTGCCTTTCATGGACAACTCACTCTATAAAGGGTCTATGACCGTCTAAATAAAAAAGTCAACTGACATCGAAAGCCCTCCTCAAATATTACAGTGTAAAATAATAGTTTACTAATATCAATAGTAAATTAGTAGTCAAAACCATTAGTAAACGTATTTTGAAAAGTGCAACTAAACTCTAAATTAAACGAAATTAAATTGAAAATCTATTTTTGTATTTTGAAAATTTTTAATTTGTAAAGGTGCAATTGTAATTTTGTAGAGTGTTATAATAAAATATTTTAGTATCTGTTCTTATCAGCTTAATATCTGATACGGGTCCCATCGGGGCCCAAGATATTAAACTTATTTTTGGACGGCGGCGGAGAGGTCGGAGCTTGCTCCACCTCCGCCACGGGTTGGCCTGGTATTGCAGTTCTTCCAGGATCGGCCCACCTCGCTCAATGAATCTAAAATCAAACACCATTTATATATATATATATATATATATATTCCTAACGTCAAACGAGGGAAAGTCGTCATTTGCTAGTAGATCATTTTGAAGATTCGGACGGATTTGTTTTGGAATTTTTTACCTTGCCAACGGTATGATTTTTTTAAGTCACTTTCGTTACTAACAGGAGACATGATTAGGAGTTCACAGCCGGCCGCTTTTCGACATTCGCGTTGGCAACACGTCTTCCCCTTTAAAAAAATTACCCCCTCCCAAACCATGGTAACTCCGTTCTCAAAACGGACACCATATAAGTTATTTACATCGAGTTACCTAGCGAGGATTGCGGTACTATCGCTGTAGAAATAGGGGATTGTTAAAAGCGGGATGGTTTGGAAAAAACGAGTTTTTGTGTTGCTGATGCCGGGGCGCGTACTACGCGACAACCACGGTCAATTCGTAGTGCCATATCTCATGACACTTCTCTACAGCTGTTCTGGTAAGCGTGCAGGAGGAAACTCCGTATGATCAAGATCTTACTTTTTCTAATTATCGATTAAGCACGGTTCCATGTTGCCACTTATTAAAAAAAGACCCAGAGAAAACCGAAGATAAATTAATGCCTAGGCGAACTAGTTAGAAACAGCGTAAAAGAAAATATTTAAAAATACACAAATTTTATTAAAAAGACTCAAATACCCCGTTAATGAAAAAAAAAGAGGGAGAGAGGAACAGAGCAGCCACTGGCACGCCGTGTTCCCCGGTGGTCTCCTTCCCAAGAAATGACCCCACTCGACGCGGCTTACCGTCGTTGATGGGCCGAGAACAAATGTATTCCGCGTGATATTACCGTTGACGGCTGAAAACGCTCGATGGTCGTCGATCTTTTTGTTTGAAATCAAGAATGTGCCTTCTTTGGTCAGACGTGATGGTTATACACGCTGTCATCTCCAGCCACGAGCAATCTTCTTAAACATAATTATGAAATATATGAATACTCAATCTCACTCTTTTTCTTTTTCAACCACCAAAGCCCCCTTTGCCGGTTATCGCTTCTCGGCCTTTTGGCTAAGATCAAAGTGTTGTATCTGTTTGCTCCTTTTTTCGAAGCCAAAGGCCGGGAACCGTTTGCTCCAGGGTTTTGCCTTGCCTACCTGCTGCTGGTATACTTACATGTATCCATCGCTGTACTGTCGTTGCTCTGTGCCTGTTCCGGTCCAACTCTGTTCCTGCTCTGGTCCTGCTCTGTCGCTGCTCAGTTCTTGCTCGGCTGCCGATTCCGCTACGGGGTTTCTGCCCCGCTGTTGTCTCTCGAATCCGATCCTCATCCGGCCTTATCTTCTGATCAAGCCTTCAGAATCAGCTCCATTCTAGGAGCTCTCTTCCTCTGCCATCATGGCTACGGAAGAAAAGAAGAGATCAGCTCGTCTTGAAGTCGATGCTGGTTTCCTTGATGTCGCCAAACTTTTTCTCGAGAAAATGGGTCCTGCTTGTCTCGACACTCTGCAACCTGTCGGGAAAGGTATATTTCTACTAACCTTTTCTACGCTGGCACTTTGCCAACAAGCTCAGTCTTACGGAGAACTGATGATCAACGGTAAGCCATGCAAATTCACTGCTATCGAAGACGACGGCCTCTGGCTGACAATAAAAAATTTGCCCAAGTGGATACAATGGGATTCAGTCCTCAGCACGTTACGTCAATACGGAGAAGTTAAATCTCACCGCTTCGACGAACATCCTCTGCTGAAGGGTGTGAAGAATGGCGACAGAGCTGTTAAGATCAAGATGACCAAATCAATACCCAACGTGTTATATTTTGGCAGGATTCGCACCCTTGTTTTCTACCGGGGCGTCGTTAAAAAATGCTCCTTCTGTGACGAGGCAGGACATAATGTCTCGTCTTGCGAGAAGAAGATAGCTAAACAAGAGCAGAAAGCGAAGCAAGCCGCTGAGGAGGCGCAACTCGAGAATCAAGAAGATTCCGTGGAAAGGCCAGAAAACCAACTCACCTTGATCGATGGCCCGACGACATCTATGGAATCCGATGACATCGCCGTTCCTTCGGAAGACGAATCGGAGTACAGGTCCCCCGTGTCTACACCAGAACAACACAAGGCATCTGAAAAAGAAAAGATTAATGTACTTCCCTTCGGCGCGGGTGACAACCAGTCCGTTATGCCGATGGAGAACTCTAAAGATTCAGTTCCGTCACAAGCTAGTCCGTCTGTAACAAACCAAACGTGGCAATTCTAGGAGCCGGGGCAACACGCCCAAGAAAAGCAAGTAGTAACTTTTTTGAGCTTACTTACCTCTTTGATGATAAGCCTAAATATTGGAACTCTTAACGTTAACGGTATGCGAGAGCAGAAAAAACTGGCCGACGTAGCGGCACTTTTTACAAGTAGCAACCTCGATGTATTCCTTGTACAAGAGTCGCATCTTTTAAATCTCGATAATTGGAAGTCAATACGACGCCAATTTTTTACCAATTGTATTTATTTTAGTCAGGGTTCTAACCGCTCCTGCGGCGTAACTATATTTTGTAAAAATCACTTGCAACCTTCTATCAAAAGTTTTCGGGCCGACCACGAAGGTCGTATAATAAGTGTCGATTTTATTTGTGCGGACAACCGCATTCGCCTTTTAAATATTTACGCCTCTTGTATTCCTAAACAGAGAAAAATCTTTTTTAATCAATTATATACGTTTTTAGATTGTCAATATGACCTTTTAATTATTGGGGGTGACTTCAACTGTGTCCGTGACCCGAGCTTGGACAGGGAAGGGGGAACTTTTTACCCCGACCCCAGTACCGACGCTCTGTCCTCAGTGATAACCAATTTAAATTTAATCGACCCTTGGCGTCGCACTTTTCCTTCTACGCCTGGTTTTACTTGAAAAAACGACTACGTAAAAAGCCGACTCAATTATTTATATTTTAGTAACGATTTTAAGTTTATTTTAAATTCTATCCAGATTTTACCCGTGGGTTTCTCTGACCACAGCCTTTTACAAGTGTGTGTCGGAGTTAGTGGGGGAATTCCTCGGGGGCGGGGAGTTTGGCGTCTTAACGACAAACTCCTCACCCCCGAGGACGATAACGATAAAAGTATCGAAAATGAAATTCGATCACTTTTAAATAAATTACACGACTTTAATGATTGGGATAATTTTAAAGTGCAAATTTCTAACTTTCTCAAACAAAAGGGGAAATTGGTCGCGTCAAACGAGCGCAAGTGTGCTAATTTTTATCGGTGGGCGTTGGGTTTATTAGCCAGGGCCCCCGTTAAAAATGTATTTTTGTGTTCCGCGGAAGAACAGGTAAAGACCCTACTGCAAGAGCAGTATACGCAAAAGTACCAGTATTTGGTCAGTTCTAGGGAAGGAGTAGAATTGAGCGGAGAGGAAAACTTCTCCTCCGCTTTCTATTTACAAGCTAAGGGGGCCCGTAAGAAGGGGGTTATCGGCGAGGTCGAGGTTGATGGTGTCCGGCGTAACGACCCTGACGTCATCGAGTCCGCCTTCGTCGATTACTACGCGAAGTTGTACGAAGCCGAGCCGGTTCGAACCTTCGAACGTCCACCCGGGCTTTCTCGTTTATCCGAGGAAGCCAGGGAGGAATTAGAAGGAGACGTAACCCAGCTAGAATTGTTAAACGCTCTTAAATCTTTCAAAGCCAGGAAAGCGCCTGGGCCAGACGGTTTAACCGTTACATTTTACAAACAATATTGGGGACTAATTGGTCCCATACTTACCCTTGTGGTAAATGCTGCTCTGAAGGCGGGGTCTTTTCCCGAGTCTATGCAAACGGGGAATATTTCACTCCTTTGCAAAGACGATCTTTTTAAACATTTTGTAGAGTTTTGGCGTCCAATCACGCTCCTAAATTTAGATAGAAGGCTGATAGCGAAGGTCTTTGAAAACGGAGTTAGTCGTGTCACCGACCAATTGATCGGTCGTGGGCAATCCTGCGGGGTTAAGGGTAGAGTGAGCTATCACAATCTCGTTTTATTACGAGACGCGATAGAATCACTTAATGCTCGTGGTCAGGCGGGGTACTTACTCTCGATAGATTTTAATAAAGCGTTTGATCGTTTGGTACATTCTTTTATTTTTAACGTACTAGATAATTTTGGGTTTGGCCCAAATTTTTAGCTTTTATTCGCACCCTTTATACAGGTAATACGAGTCGTATTTTAATCAATAATTCGTTGTCCAAGGAATTCCAAGTACGGAGAGGTGTAAGGCAGGGGTGCCCCCTCTCTCCCGTTCTATTAAGTTTATGCGTTGAAACGCTACTGTTTAGAATAAACTCGAACCCCCTGATACGCGGTTTTTCCTCTCCAAGGGTTTCGGTCGAGGAACAGTTGAAATATGCAGCCCACGCAGATGATGTTTATTGCGTGAGTGAAGATCTAGAATGTATAAATGACACCGTAGGTGAAGTGCAAAATTATTGTGAAATGTCGGGTAGCCTTTTAAACAAGCAAAAATCGAAAATTATTCGATTAGGCATTGGCCATAAAGAAATTGTTAACAATTTGCCTCTTACCATTAGTAATGGAAATGTTAAAATATTGGGAATACTTTTTAATAATATGAGTATCGATCCAAGTAATGAAAATAATTATGTAACCCGGTTTAAAGATTCCATCGAGACATGGCGCGAATTGTCAATGTCATTTATTGGTAAAGCCCAACTATTGCATCAGGTGGCGATACCCCGGCTTACGTATCCTATTCCGCTGTGATGTTTATACTGCTACTGACCGCTGGGTGGTCCTCCCATGGGTCGCCTGGGTAGAGGTAGTTACCACCACGTAACTCCACCCCACAGTGCTTACTGTCTTCTCTAAAAGAAAAGGACCTGAACACAGCAGCTTCCTGACTCACCACCAGGTCTAACGGTTGAATACCAGCAAGGATCCGCAGCGCATCGCTCGAGACAGTCCTGTAAGCACAAGTAATACGAAGGGCCGCAATTCTCTGAATTGAGCTCAACTTCCTCACCATCACACTATTTTGCGTGCTCTTCCACCAAGCACCGCAAGCGTAAGCCACTACTCTCACAATACACCCATTGTAGATAGTCCTTAACGCTCTATGGTCGAGGCCCCACTCTACCTTTGCAAAACAAGCAATGCTTCGCACCAGCTTCGTCACCCGGACACTTACTTCCTCGAGATGAGGAAGAAAGGAAAGCTTGCTGTCGATGGTGACACCGACAACTTTCAACTTGTCAACATTACAATGTTGACGGCTCCCATCTTATAGATTGGGAGCCTTTTCATTATGGATTTTGCGGCGAAGGTGATAGCCGCCGACTTTTTAATGGAAAAACTCAGCTTATAACGACCCTGACGTCATCGAGTCCGCCTTCGTCGATTACTACGCGAAGTTGTACGAAGCCGAGCCGGTTCGAACCTTCGAACGTCCACCCGGGCTTTCTCGTTTATCCGAGGAAGCCAGGGAGGAATTAGAAGGAGACGTAACCCAGCTAGAATTGTTAAACGCTCTTAAATCTTTCAAAGCCAGGAAAGCGCCTGGGCCAGACGGTTTAACCGTTACATTTTACAAACAATATTGGGGACTAATTGGTCCCATACTTACCCTTGTGGTAAATGCTGCTCTGAAGGCGGGGTCTTTTCCCGAGTCTATGCAAACGGGGAATATTTCACTCCTTTGCAAAGACGATCTTTTTAAACATTTTGTAGAGTTTTGGCGTCCAATCACGCTCCTAAATTTAGATAGAAGGCTGATAGCGAAGGTCTTTGAAAACGGAGTTAGTCGTGTCACCGACCAATTGATCGGTCGTGGGCAATCCTGCGGGGTTAAGGGTAGAGTGAGCTATCACAATCTCGTTTTATTACGAGACGCGATAGAATCACTTAATGCTCGTGGTCAGGCGGGGTACTTACTCTCGATAGATTTTAATAAAGCGTTTGATCGTTTGGTACATTCTTTTATTTTTAACGTACTAGATAATTTTGGGTTTGGCCCAAATTTTTAGCTTTTATTCGCACCCTTTATACAGGTAATACGAGTCGTATTTTAATCAATAATTCGTTGTCCAAGGAATTCCAAGTACGGAGAGGTGTAAGGCAGGGGTGCCCCCTCTCTCCCGTTCTATTAAGTTTATGCGTTGAAACGCTACTGTTTAGAATAAACTCGAACCCCCTGATACGCGGTTTTTCCTCTCCAAGGGTTTCGGTCGAGGAACAGTTGAAATATGCAGCCCACGCAGATGATGTTTATTGCGTGAGTGAAGATCTAGAATGTATAAATGACACCGTAGGTGAAGTGCAAAATTATTGTGAAATGTCGGGTAGCCTTTTAAACA